>NC_072740.1:11793812-11888330 GCF_026930045.1 Uloborus diversus
ATCCACAGTTAACGGTGGATTTTCCAAATTTAGCACAGAGGTCCTTTGATGGTCAGGAAGTCATTTAGGGATCTCTCCCCATATGGGGTACAAAAGAACCCTTACAAAGGGTTTCCTTATACAAATTCGTAGTTTGAGTTGGATCTTTGCAAAATTGCACAGAGATCCTTTGATGTTCAGGAATTCACATAGGGGTTTTCCTTACACAAAATTTTCCCCACAAATTAGATCCGAGGAAGGCCCCCCCCCTGTAAAACGGAATGTTTTCACTTATTAATAAAAATGACTGAATTTTTGGAATTGTGAAAAACAAAAAGAAATGACTAAATTGGAATTTTGAGTCATAAAACAGCTCTTTTCTGCTCGTTGATGGGAAATTTTACACTAGATGCTTCTTTTATTTAAGTCAGAATGTAGAACATGCGTCAATTCTCATTTGACAAAACTTTCACTTTCGATGTTGACCGTGCAACACTAGACAAAGTAGCTGGTTGTATGATAAAAGCTCTGAAACCATCAATTTTTAGAAATAATGTTTATCGGCAACAAATTTCAAGGGAATTTGCCATCTTGACTAAAATATGAACATTAATATAAAATTTAAAATCCTACTTCCAAAGCAGCGGCGAATTTTAAAATACACCTTCTCTCTGGTTTCCTTACGGAAAAAAAGAGCTTTTGGATTTACTAGAATGTGAGCTACTGCATTCGTTAGAGGCAAGAACAAAATGGGTTCTTCATTTATCTCAGAGCAAATGATGTTACGTTTCCATGGTAACGAGTATGCAAAAGCGTAGAAATGACTATTTCACGTTCATATGCTCCGGAAGTAACTGATGGAAAAGCGAAAAAAAATTGAGAGTTTCTTATGCCATATTTTTGTCGCATAACATTAACATGTATGTTCCCTTCTCTTGTAATGCAAATAAAATGCAATTTTTCTTTACATTTTTTCTGAAAGTACCATGTCTAGCTCGAAAATATTCAGCCATTTTTAGGAGCTTAAAATAACTTTCAGTGAAACCTTGAGAAAAGTAGTTATATTCAAAAACTCAAGAATCGGGGTTATTATTGGTAAATAACAAAAAGTTGCATTATAAATGAGAGTCTATTAGGGTAAAAAAGATAAAGAAAAACTGTAAAGTTATTCATACAACTTTGAATACATGATCTTGATGAAAACAGGATATACATTTCCCTTAATCTGTAAAATAGAAGTAGTGGAGTTACTGGGATAATTTCTTGGGCATTAACTTTCCGGAGTAATTTTTAAACAGGCTTTTTTATGCTTACAAAACTCGTCAAAGCATTGAAAATAATCTAGAGACAATCTGACCCATTAGTTATAGAGATATCATGCACGTAATGTACATTAAAAAGAAAACACATTTTAAGATAAACGACTTTTTCAGTTATTTTTTACGGTAAATTACATAAAACAGCTGTTACGTTTTCGCTCATAGCTTAAGAATTTTTCAAATCGGTTTGACTGGAAAACAACTCTTTTTTATCAAAAATCGTAAATTTTTGAGATTAGCAGTCGTATCCTTAAAAAAGAAATTTACGAAGATGATATTGGCCCAATTCTGCAGCTGAATTCTTAGAGTTTGACACAAGTTTCTTTTTTTTTTGCGTCTGACGTACCTGCGCTTTTCATGAGATGACAAAGGAAAAAAAAATGGCGTAACCGTAAGAGAAGTCACAGATTGTTCTCTGTTATGTAATGCAGAACATAAATCCAATAACAGTGTAAGGAATGTTTTGAACAGTGTATAAAAGAAATCCACCCTAGGAAAAGAACATTAAAAATTGGCACAAAACTTTTTCTGAAATTGAAAGTGTACAAAAGAAGCTACTAAAGGAGCTACTAAGAAAGTTTACAAAACTGCAAAGTGAGATTAGGGTCACTATGGGAGCTCACATGGAAGTGTGTACTGAGTTTTTTTAAAACTTTGTTTGTATTAAAATCTAATTTCAGCTTTTTTATGCTTTCAAACTCTCTGTTTAGCATAGAGATCTCTCCAAATTCAATACATTTGATTCGAATACCCTGTACGTTTAATTTCAAAACGTGTAATAAGCAAAACTTTTTTCATAAAAAACCACTCGCGTAATGTGTAGTTTCTTAGGCAAAATACCTTTATTATATATTTTAAACATTAGTTTTGACGTGAAACATAGTGCTGTTACGTGAAGAACAAAAAGTCTGATTTTTTGTTGAATGGCTCACTATGTGTTTCTTTTTGAAACTATCACTTTGAAATAATTAGGAAAACAAACTATATATTTCATATACAACATTACATTAATAACAACAGATTTGGAGAATATATTGCCCTAATTAAAAGCTCTAAAGCTGATGTCCAAAAGTGTGACCCCACGCGTGACAGATAAACTTCATAAATAAAAAAATAATTTAAAAAAAAAATTAAATATCGAAAAACATTTTGCTTAACATGAGTCACGCACTTTTATTTGGCCAACAAATTTTCAACTTTCAGCCCTTATTATTTTGATTATAAATGAAGTTATAAGCAAAAATTTATCCCAACTGACCCACACGTGACCGTGGAATCAACGAAAACTGCGTACGAGGCAGTGAGAAGCAGAGGAATGTCACCAACCTTTTAAAAGTTTTGAGTTAAAATGAGTGTACAGTTCAAATCCTAGGTAAGATTTTATTAAAAAGTTTATTTAAATCATGTTGTATAACAGCATCTACTAGGACTACTAGTACCATCTCTCGTTTCAATACAGGGGAAGAGTTTCTCTAACCATTTGTACTAGTCATCTCCAAAAATTCAATTTTAGCACTTACACTCCTTTGCTTGAAGGTTTTTCATATCGCTAAATAATGAATAGTTTCACCTAAAACGGTCAGAAGAACTTGATTATTTTTAAAATTGGAGTTCTAGCAAAAATATCCGCATACGCTTAAGTTTTACAAAACTCTGGGGATTAATTTCATCATAGCGATAAGTGAGCAGTATTTTTATAAGAGATATGTCATGACCTATTGTAGATAAATAAAAAAATACCTTAAACCAGTTAAAGTTTTTGCCCGATGAGTCAGTGCCTATAAAGTTTTGTGGGACAAATGCATCATTACGTGAAATGACACTTTAAAGCAATATTTCTCTTCAAACCATTTGAAACTCAGTGATTTATGATGAACAACTTTAACTTATATTCAGAAAATTACCGCCTAATTAGCCAGGGCTAAAGAAGAAATACATGAAATACACCGCCAGCTCAGTCACTTCCAGCCGAGGATTGCAGTTTCGTGCTTATTAGCACTCATCAGCCCGGCATAGGAAAGTGACTGAGCTGGAGATGGAAAACCTCTTCTAGAGCCAAGAGTGCATAAAAAACTGGTAGCTAATAAAGAATTAGCACAGACCAGCCTGAGCTGGCAGTGTATTTCATGTATTTCTGCCTTAGCCCTGGCTAATTGGGCCGGTAATTTACTGAATATACCATACCATGGCCATATGCCTTCAATCTTCGAGTTTAACCGAACCATTGCTTCGGTCACTCGTCTGGTCTGTGCTAATTCTATATTAGCTACCAGTTTGTTTGGCACTCTTGGTTTACATAAGAGGTTTTCCATCTCCAGCTCAGTCACTTTCCTATGCCGGGCTGATGAGTGCTAATAAGCACGAAACTGCAGTCCTCGGCTGGAAATGACTGAGCTGGCGGTGTATTTCATGAACTTTAACTTAGTCCAGTGACAGTATTTTGTGCTTTTTTTCCAATGAAACTTCAACTGAAATACCCTTATACGCTAAACTACAATACATTTTAGTGGGAAAAATTCATTGTAATGTCAGTAAATAAGTTTTTTTAAAGCAATACGTCATCAATATAGTTCTGTCATAACTCAGTTTATCATAAGAACAAAGTTACCACGAATCTTTTGAAGTGTTTTTTGTTTTTTACACTAAAACTCTAGTTAAAATGGGCTAGTACGCCGCAAATTTTCTAATTTAAGAGTGACAAATACATCATGGCGTAAAGTGACAGTACTTTTTATAAGCGATTCGCATGACATTGCCTCAATTTTTGTTTACTCTGAAATAAAGTAAGGGTTCGTTGAATCTGGAACGTAATCATCGATTTTTGCCAAAAAAAAACGCAAAAAGAATTCCGCGCTCTTCGGAATTGCGTTTTTCTCCACTTGAAACAAATGCACCTGAAATTCGATCCTGCAAAAAGTTCGATATTTACAAAGAATTGAAGTACCCTAAGGTGTTGAATCTTTCTCATAAAATATTATCGTACTCCTGAATTTTTACTTTTGGAAAATGAGATAAATTGAGGAAGGTTTTGAATGCTTTTCCAGATATCATTGCAAAAGCCATTCATTACAAATATTGTTAAAACGTTCAGATAGAGGGAATGGATATTGGTCAAAAAAATATTTTTGAATTATAAATATTTTCTTCGGAAAATTATTTGAATTATTACAGTTCATAAGTTATCATATGCTAAATTCTTTCAAAATTCCTTCTGTATTCAAAATGTATAATTTATTGCTCAGTGTTGCTTCGGATTTCAAGGAAAAGAATGGTATTTGATTAAATAGTATACATTGTGTTTTTCTCTACTTTGCTGTGATTTTCGATATGGTATTTTCATTGAAAAAGTAAAAAACATAAATATGTCAGAGACTCCTAGCTAGCCATCATAGTTATTTATTTATCCGTTCATTTTCTTAAAATATGGCTTGCCATCGGTTTCTACATCGTACTGAATACCTTAAATAATGTTTGAAATCTAGATTTCGATCGTCTTTAGTAAAGTGTTTCCATCAGCCATTGGCCATTTGAAATAAAAAATAATCGGTCATCTGCTGACTTTGAACATTTTGTCAACAATCGGCATTGGTCCAGCGGCCAAAAATTGGCATCGGTCGAACAATAATAATTTTTTGGGCGCAAATAAATCATTTTGTATGTGAATAATATTAACATTAGCATCATACTGAGAAAGTAAAAAATATTTTTTCTGGAAAAATTAATCATGATGAAAATACGAATTTCCGAAAGAGAGTTAGAACATTGAAAAACAAAATCTGAATGTTTTTATTTTTTGACCATAAAATAAAACTTTAATTCAAATTCAAAAAAAAAAAAACTTTAATAATAAATTTTAATAATTGTTACGATTAGAAACCCTTTTTTTGTTTTTTAATTTTCAAAGTTCGAATCTTAAGAAAACGAAGTATGAGCCAGTGTAAAACAGTTTTTTGAGCTACATTTGTATCGCAAAAAAATGTTCAGAAGTGAAAGATTATGAGAACCTTTGAAACAAAGTCGGTAACATATGACCATTAAGGCTAATATCATCTACTAGGAAAAGTAAAGGACATCATTTGCCTCCGTATTCAAAAAAAAAAAAAAAAAAACTGTGCACTATGGTTAATATGATTTTAGGCAAAAAAAACACCTTGAAAGAGCTTTGAAAAATAAGAGGAATACATGTAAATAAGCGTCGTATCATATCGAATTAACTTATCAGTTGCAATGTTACATGAGCCGAAGAAATAAAAAAAAAGAATATTTTTTTTAAATCAACGGTCCCCTTGTGGAAAAACTACATTCGCAACTTAAAGTAGGATCGCTTGTTTCTAGTTGAAACTGTTCTCATTCATTATTATTTTTAGCTTTCTAAAAAAATATTTCTACGTGCTTAGCTATGCAAGAAAGTAATGACAGTGAACCTCTTAAAACATTCTATAGCACCTGGTTGTTAACACATGTAACTATTTTTTCTCCTCTGGAACATTTAATCGAATTTTGCAGCTGTTATGCGACATGATCCTGTAACATAAGAAATGTCTTTATCAATTAATAAACCCTTTTATCACGAAACGATTAAAGATACATTAATCGATATGAAGCCAGAATCGAAGAAGATAGGTGAATTTTGTTTCTGCTATTGTCACGGAAGGGAATAAGAGTAATGGTAAGAATTAATCATGACTACTGTTTCTAAAGCTTTTCCGCTGAGTCTTTTCAGGAACGAATAATACAATTTGGGAACTGAATAAGATAAATAGGAATTGAAATTTAACCAATACCAAAGAGTCAGTCAAAGAGATTTTCGTGCAGCTTTCAGCAGAGGTATTTATTATTTATAACCTCAAATATTGGTCTGGCAAATAATTAGTGCAGCGCTCTTTTTAAGTTCGAATCAAAGCGGAACTGTTTCCCGATTTTCTAGTAGTAAAATGTGTTGTTGTTTTAAGTTTTAATAGATATACGTAAAGCAGACTTTTAAGTTTAAAAATCAGGAAATTTCTAAAGTGTTACATGCTTGAATGTAGTCGAAATTAGAATATAATGACCTGACGAGAAGTGAAATTTTAATCTAGGAAAATATTAAAACATTAAAACTGATTATTTTTCTCTTTTTTAACTCTACAGGGCAGGTAGAAGATTTAGCTCATCCACGAAATAATTTTAATTTCACTTTAATTCGGTAAGACTTACATTTTTCCACATTATTTAAACAAAAAAAAATGTTATATGCTGAATTGGATGTAACGATGCATTGCATAAATAGACGGCGACAGATAATAAACTCGGGAGAATTTCAAACGAAACGTTTTAAAAATTTCTGAAAAGTACATGAACTTTCTTTCTTCCCGCATTATTCTGCGAGACTAGGTTGCTCCTGGAGACATTTTATGCTTGGTTGAATTGCGTTAAACTAACCTTTTCTTAACATATTTTAACCTGGAATATTATTTTTCTCTAAACCTGACTATGCTTATAACAACATCACGATAAAAATGCAACTTAGGAAACCTGAAGAATAAGCGTCTTAAAACTTTTCCCGAAAAATAACAGGAACTTTCCGCATGATTCCAAGGAATCCGCTGACGGAAGCTCAGATGTTGTCCATCGATCTATTTATTTGCTCGCGAATGACCTCCAGAATTCCCGCTTTAGCATCGACTAAGCTTCTTGAAAAATGGTTTCCCGTTCCTCTGAGGATCTTTTTCCTGTCATTAGTCAGTGTCAAGCTTCGACTCACCTGTGTGCTGCAGTTGCTCCGAGTTCTGCGACACTGTGGCTTGGCTCCGGAGTTGAACGATGACTCGCTTTGGATCGGTATGAATGGTATTTGTTACTAAGTACGTGATGAAAGGGAACTGACCTGAAAAACAATAGAAGAAAATCTTAGAAGCGAAAGAAACCAAAGAAGTAAGACTAAATAGCAGAACGCTAAAAAGGAACGCTTAATTCCCAGCACAAAAATATGCAACATACAAATTCTTCGGCAAAGGATAATAATTGGAACCGCTCGTGATTAAATGTACAGCACACTCACTCACACACAGGGATATATATAAAATACTTATCGAATTTAAATTAAAAATCTAAGTCGTCACATTTCTTTATAAAACATAAAGACATAATTGATTAAATTAATAGACTAGCAAATTTCCATCATAAAAATAACTTTTTTAAGTTACACTTATCCTATTTAAACAGAATATCTAAGTGTCTATTATAGGTGGATGGTGTCAGAATAACCTAATATTATTGACAATAAAAACAATAAGCTGCTCTTCGTCTAATTACAAGTTACATAACCTTCCTTTTTTTTTTAAATGTATCATTTTTTGTACTTTAAGTCTGGTTACGTCATGCCTCTTCACCGCTGCTTCGCTGCGACTGATTGAAACTCGGGGATATTCCGGTAAACACGACATACGTATGCATCGCTGCTTGCACACCATGCGGCTGCATATAATTGCCTATCCGCTTTTGGCGACATACAAACTTTTGGGCTACCCTCCTCTATATATAAATAAAATCAAGAGTTTTTGTTTAGAATGAAATAAAAAAAATTGTATTAGTTACATTTTTGACCAAAAGATTGAGTTCAACTGATGGAATAAATTACAGTACACTTCATTTTAGTCAATACAAGTGTTTTAATGCTACAACTTTTCAATGTGCTACCGATCATTGAAAATTACAGCCGTCATTCGATGGAAATTACCCTACACAATGTTAACAAGCATGTCAGAGGACATAACTGACTCATTATGGCGCATTGCTTCTTTTAGCTGCGCCAAATAACATGGCAAAAACATTGTGTAAGGTTAAAAATATTAATGGGTGTAACGTTACATGAATTCTGGAGTGTGTGGATTTTGTCGCTTTTGAATGACTTTTTCTTAGGGTTGGTCTTGATTCAAACTTCTGAAGATATATAACATACATTCCTTGCAAAATTCTGAACCACTGTCGTACTTTTGAATTAAAATCAAAGAGACTTTTTATTTAGCATGGTTAATCTCAGTATCTTGAATAATATTTCATTCAAGGTTTTTTTCTCTTTTGGTGCTTCCTTAATACCTCATAAAACTACAAAAGTAAAGGCTTATTTTATCTTATTTTTCACCACTATCGGCGATAAAAAACAAACAATTCAAATTGTTACTGTTTCACAAAGAACTACCATTTAAAAAAAACAACAACAGATTTTTGAATTTCTGCTGTCAAGCGCGAATGCTTCGCAGAGGACAGCTAGTATCTCTTATTTGCAATCGTCTACGATACTTCCTCTAAGTATTTAGCGTTGCAACTGTTTAAGAATTTATTAGCAGAACAACTGCAGTTTATGCGCATTCAAAACACCAGCTATCTTTGTTGGTCTACATAACTGTTAGAATATAGAGTGGTTTTAGAACGTGAGACACAAAATAGTATAAAGATGCTGAATATCATTTTTTTTGTGTCTATCCTTCAATATTTATTTTTAGGGTCTCAATAGTTCCTTACTTTGGCGGGTAAAAAAATTTTGACTCCTTTTCACACAATTATTTTCACTTTAAGGGGGGAAAAAGAATAAATAAGCTAAAAATACCTTAAAAGGAAAAGTGCATAATTAGCATAATCAGTAGTGAGTTTGCGAGCTGTTAGTTTTAAGGACTGAGTTTTTCATAGCTGCATTTCAGAATTCTTTAGTTTTTCCTCAAAAAGCGGAAAAAGCGCACTCTTTATGAAAAAAAATATGTTGACACAAAAACGCTTTCTTTATTTCGATGGCGTTTACTTTTCTTTTGATAAGTTTTATTAGTAAATTGAGTTAGATAATGGCTCCTATGAAGCTAATTTTATTAAATTTCTTAAAATTTACAGTTGAAATATCAATTGATAGTTCTATTAAAATTAGTTTTAAAGAAAATAAATATGCCTTTAATTTGTAATAATCAGTGATTCAAAGTTAAGCTCATAACATGTATGGTATAAAGTTATTTTGAGCACTGCATGCTACTATGGAATCTATTCCGGAAGCAACACCAATACACATGATTCATTCAAAAAAAAGTTTTTATGAATACTGATTAGAAGAGTGGACTAAATCGACAACTTCAACTGACTTTCATATTATTTTTATGATGTTGACATATTATTTTTGCGTTATTTCCAAATTATATTTGAACTTGTTATTTTTTTCACTATGATCCAAAATTCAGTCTCATTTTCTTTCCCTGCTGCTTCTATTGAATCCTTTCTGACATTTGTCCGCAAAAGCTTTTAAAATCTATCTTTGCGTGATTCGCAATATGCCTCTAATAGATCGCATCCATTTCAGATTTTTTTGTTTGGTATGCTATCGGGTACAATCCAATACTCTCTGGAGACCCATAATACAGAGAGAGAGCTCTTGTCTACTTGCATTACGTGTGCTTCTGATAAAAACAGTAAAATGGAATTGAAGGAAAAATATTTTCTGTATGAAACTATGAAACTGCTATCTAACTTGAAAGAGTAATAATTTTACCTCGCTAAAAGTATAAGAGCTTTAAAAGTCGCAAAGATGAAATACATTGTTATAATAAGATGTATTATTTCGCAAGAAGAGTATCAAAGAATAGTAACTTAGTTTTATGCATAAAACACACTTGTTGCGTGAACGTCATTTTCATATATTTAGTTTTCCATAACCACCAGATGATCCATGAATGCGAGATCATGTTCTATACAAAGCATGTTTAGCAACTTTAAATATCAGGTATTTATAGTCGTACCATGCATGCTGGTGACATTTTATAGAATGTTTGCCTTACTCAATAGTGAACGTCATATCACACCCCAGACAAGGAAAGTGATGTATTTCAAAATTTGGAAAAAATACACTACCTATTTGTTTAAAATCTATATTTAATGCACTTTCTTGACATAAAACTATCACAAAGTTAACTTAAAAAACAGGTGCGGGGAGGGGGGCGTAGAAACGATATAATAAATAGTGATACAGGACTAAATTTTTCACAATTTAAAAAAAAAATATTTTCGAGCTTTAAACATTTATTATTAATTTAGACAACAAAAACAAACCAGTAAACATCACATTATAATTCTTTTGTGCTTATTGTATTATATTTAAAACTAAATCGCTTCAAACTTCTGTTTACGTAAACCCTTGATTTTCTCCAATGATACTTTTTGAGTTTAGTCAGTTTCCTTCGTCGGGGTGCGATATTGCACATGCATCACACTCATGTCCGTATGAAATGCTATTCTACAGATCTGATGTCACGTTCAAAACGCAATCCACAGTAGACCTACAAGCTTTGTTATTGTTGCCGATAGGTAATGAACGGGAATACGTGAAAGTAAAAACATAAAAATTTCCAAAAGAAAATCACTAGAAACTATGTTGAAATGTTGAAATATAAAACTATTTGAATATGTAAATCTAACTCTTTAAGCAGATGCAAAAAAAAAAAAAAAAAAAATCCACTTTTGTCTTTACTTCCAGGAAAACTTTCAGGAGTTTAGACACTTGAACCTGATTTTGGAATGTAATCCAGATTATTTTCGAATTCCGAAATTTTCCATTTAAGCTTTTACCTCCACTGTAGCTTTCTGCCCCGCCGATTAAATTACGGAATTGAAATAAATGTTAGACTGTTTCTTGCTTCTTATTGCCTTTCTTTTATTAGTTTTATTAAGTTTAATTTCTTTTACTTACCTCTAACATTTAAACAATGTATTATAATTAGATGCATTTCATTGCAGTCTTTTACTGCCATAAATACTATTTTGGACGTCAATTTTGCAATGTATTGTAGTCATGTTTTTTTTTCCTTTAATTCCCCTCATTATTTGAAGCCTGAAATTGTGAAACAGGAAGTGTAGTTTGTTTGGTTTCGTGATAAAGGATTTTTGTTAGCCTTTGCTATAACGGCAACTTGCATAACAGTTGATTTAACTTATAACGAAACCATAAGTAAACGAAGATGATTGATTAATATGATGAAACTTTCCAGGGAAACCACTAGAATAGTGCAATCCTAATAACAAAAAATCCAAGATACCAAAAGAGCGTAGCAAAACATATTTTTTGACCCGTAAATAATTTTCCCTTATCTAATTGTTATCGAGATATAAGGTCTTAAAGCAGAGTGAGATTTTTAAAAAGTCGTCAAATTTAGTGAGAAATGGAAGATTTTAGAAGTAGAATAGCGGTATCTTGAACATTAATGAAGCTACAGTGACGGCTCTAGAATATTCCATTTGTTCCTTGACAGTTTAGAGCAACTAAATACCCC
Source organism: Uloborus diversus (assembly GCF_026930045.1). NCBI lineage: Eukaryota > Metazoa > Arthropoda > Arachnida > Araneae > Uloboridae > Uloborus > Uloborus diversus. Next base: position 11,805,394 of record NC_072740.1, read on the forward strand.
AACATGATTCGCTATGCTTTGTTTCAGTCTGGGTTATTTACAAACTGAGGCTATCTCCATTTTAATTACCTTTACAATTTTGTTTTACCAAGAGGTTAACCATTGTTACTGCTGAACTATAGATTTAAAGTCATTAAGGGTCTTTGGTGAGGCAATCTCCATTTCAAATACATTTACAATTTTGTTTTTCCAAGAGATTAACCAATGTTATTGCTGCACAAGATTCAAACTCGACGAAAGGGTCTTCTGTGACTACAACTTTCGATACTTAAGCTCTTTTTACATCCTTTTACAAAAAAGGAAGTACTGTATTCGCGAAAATATTTTCACTCAAAAATCGGCCTTAATTTCCATTTTTCTCACCCCCCGAATGAATGTTGAGTTTTTTTTTCGACCCGATCACACGTGGATATATGCCTAGGAACGTACAGACACAAGAAATATCCATTTTGCCGAACCTTGAGTTAATTACAGCGAATTTTCTCGTGACGTCCGTATGTGTGTATGTATCTCGCATAACCCAAAAACGGTATGTCCTAGAAAGTTGAAATTTGGTACGTAGACTCCTAGTGGGGTCTAGTTGTGCACCTTCCCTTTTGGTTGCATTCGGATGTTCCTAAGGGGGTCTTTTGCCCCTTTTTGGGGGGAAATCATCGTTAATTTCGATGTAAACTCAAGTTGTGTTATAATTTGCCGGACACTTGGCGATATATCGCCAGTATTTTGGTCGCCAAGTTTTGTCGCCAACTTGGCGACAAGTTTGACAATTTTTTTTTTCTTTTTTTTTTAAATTTGGTTTCAATTTGGCTATTGTTGGTGATATTTAGAGAGTAAACAATTGAATCACATCAAAATTGCCAATAATGTTGAAATGACATTAAATTGGAGCAAAAGGAAGTCATGTGATGCACACATCAGTTCGTTTTTTGTGCCATATCAGTTAGTAGCACTCTAATTTCTTTTTCTTTTTGCGGAATCTGTGATTTGTGTTCTAATTTTAATTTTGAAGTTCCTGAAAAAGAACCACGTTTTTTTTATTGATACTGCATAAAGGAAATAAATAAGGTCATTTAGGGACATTCTGACACTTGGGATATCTCGACACTTTTAGAAAACCCTTTAAGGTATCCGACTACGTTGAAAAGGCGATTTTCGACCAAAATTCACTTTTTCTCAAAATAGTTTTATTCAACAGCCCCATTCTTTAAGATTATGAAACATTTCGATTTTATAATCTACGCGAATTAGAACTCACGTTATAAGCATTTGAATACTAAGCATCTGCAGTATAACGCGTGTTAAGTCGAATCTTTACTTACGTTTTTTGAAGAATGCAATTATATCTCGATACTGGCTACGGAAAACATGATTTTGCAAATTCTATTCAGTATTCAAGCATGAAATTTGGCATGCCTGTCTTGTAAGTTCTTGTGAGTGGAATAGACCACAGATTATGTAAATGATGAAATATTTTTTGATTTATAGCTTTTTTACCAAAAAAGGTGACAAATTTTTGAGAAATTTCTGGATAAAATCACGTAATTTGTCATAAACGTTAAAATTCTTGAAATATTTCTTAACCTGCGGTCTGTTTCATGTGTAATATTTATACATGTGAAAAAATCTAAGCAAATTGTTTATAGCTAGTTAATTTTTATTAATACAGTGTTTCTCCTAACTGGTAATTTTCAGTCATTTTTGCCAAAAAATCACCCATTTAAAAAAAATTATTGATATTATGGTTTATTTTTAAGCAAAATACATGTTTTAAGATCATTCTGCTTCTAAAAAAACATTAATATTATTTCATAATAGCGTTTTTAAAAAAAACTGCTCCGAACCTAGTCGGATACCAAGAAATTCTGAACTCTAGGCTCGCCTATGAAAACCCCTGTGTTGGAGTGATAGAAGAGTCAATCATTGTTAATCGAAAATCTCGAAAATTCAGAAGTTGAGCAGGAAAATAAATGTTAAGAATCTACGCTGGAAGGGAAAATGGGATAAGATGACGACATTAAGTGTCAAAAAATGTTGTCGTTTTAGGATGTGAATTAAAATTTCGAAACTTCTTTAAACTATTACGTATAATGAAAAAAATTGAAACTCTGGTTATCTCATTTTGAAAAATGAAAAATTTGTCAGCAAAAACAGAATACGTTTTCTTCATCTTACCCCACCTATGGGGTAAGATGACGAAGGAAGTAGGGGAAGATGCCGAACAGCTAAGCGTAAACATTAGGAGAGAGAAATGATACTTTCAAAATAAGAACGGACATATTAAATTGGTAGAACTAGTATGTTCTCCCGTCCCAAACCCTAAACAACGTATTCGGAACATGATATACACCTATCTTCCTCGCAAATAGTTTCACAGTTAAAAAGAGCTCGGCTGGATGGTGCTGATGAAATAATTCATAGTGATTAATTTCGAGTGCTAGATGATCCCACTCCCTAAATAGTCAATGATGTTGAGTTTTACTAAAATATTAAAGGTACTCAAAAATGTGTCAGATAAGATTATAAGCGAGCAATCCCCTTGCCATCTTACCCGCCCAGCCCTTTTTCATCTTACCCCATTGTACTGTTTTCGTTTCGAGGTTATTTTTCAGCACAGGTAGCTTGTCGCAAATATCCTGCACCACACATTGGTTTTGTATTTTTCAAATAATACTTGTATTTTGCAACTTGTATTTTGCAAATAATAAATTGAAGAAGAAAATATCTTACTGCCGTTGAGTAATTCCTTACGTTGTAAATACAAAAAATTACAATCAGAAGCAAGAAGTGCCCATCTTACTGATTACGGCTTACAAAGCAGTTTATTCCGAAATACAGAATTTCGTTAAACAACACCTCAGTATCAAAAACGTACTTTTACTGATGCTGATATCAATGAATTACAGAAATGCAAAATTCGGCATCTTAACCGATTCGTTGTTTTACCCTCCTTCTCCCAAAGTTTTTCAACTCTACAAAGTCTATTTTATAACATAGGCTTTGACAACAAAAATCAGAGTTGACGATAGATTTTAGCTCTTGACCAGTGACTGGCTTGTAAGATCAGACATTCAGAAACATGACTGTATACACAAAACGTGTTAATATTAATTTTCCGTCGCCGGTATCACCTGTGAAACGACACACGTGATCAGTCTTTTGAGCACTTGGTCTCAGTTTTTCACAAGATAATAGATCTGATTGTGCAACTCTTGGTATTGTTCATTTGCACTCCCATTACTTGCAAATTCAGGTTCGAGTTCTAATATTCCTCTTTTCTGCCTCTCAGAGTGGAAAGCGACCCAAAATTTCAATTAATGGTCGGCTGGATGGGTATTATCACCCCTCTAAAATTGTAAAAACATTTTAAATCACCCAGTATATAGTACGTATGGATCGTTAAAACCAGCAGAAAAGCCGTGCAAGTAAAATCAATACTCGTGAAAACTAAAAGAAGTGAAGTCTATGTAGATAAATAAATAACTACTTTCTGTTATATCTGCAATATAACTTATTATTTTTCATGCATCTTTTGCCAACGCTTAAAATTTTCTGCGGTAAAAAACAATTTTAACCTTTTATTATTACCCTTTTGATGTGCTTTGCATCAAACCAAAGCCTTTGAAATCCTACTCGAAAGCAATTTTTATTTTAAATTGTTTCTTTCGCTATGAACGAAGAACCAATCGTCAGAATCAACTAAATGATTCCTCAAACATTTTGCACTATTTCCAATTGCAAATTCCTTTCACATTTGAGAATCTAACATTTCTCAAACAATTCTTTCAATATTTTACTTACTTCATCCCTCAGAGTGGCTTATATTGCCTTCAACCAATTCAACATGACAGTCACTTTTGTATCACAGTAATAAAAAAATACGTCTGAGATTGTCCATCGCATTCTTTGGTATTTATTTGAAAGAAAGTGAGATTTAAGCATGGAAACTGCTGTAAATATGAATTGATAGAAGATGTTTTCATTCAGTTTCATAATTCCGTATAGAAGATAAGTTCATTATATTTCAAGTATCAAAATTTTTGTATTTTTAGCTACTTCTTTCTGCGATAGATTTTTAAAATAAGATTTAAATACGACGTTTGCTATTAAAATTATTGAAATTGGAAAATTAAAAGTTTATTAAATAATAACTGCAATCATATACTAATATAGTGTAAAATCATTAGTATTGTCTTGAAGGCAATGAGCTAGCTGTAAACGATAGATCAAAGCGAATGTTTTCCACAAAATTTGTTCATAATATATAACTGATATTTTTATCATAAACTCTATAACAAAAAAAAAAAAAAAATCGGTACTCAAAGATATGTCAGAACGAAACGAAATTTTACATACGTAATGACATTATTGATCTAAGAAAGTGATTACAAAATAAAAGTAGAACAACTGTTTATTCCTGGAAAAATCTCAGATGAATGGAGGTTTTAGTGCCCTGCTGGGCCACCTCATGCATGAGGCGATAATGGCATCCATTGAGGCACAAAAGTCACGCACTATGGCCTACATTATATCTTCCCCCCTTTTTTGTAAATGCGCCTCCAATTCCCTCAGACGTCGTAGGTAAGTCGTTTGGACTTACCGTCCAAAGCGATCCCAGATATCCTCGACCTTTTACCTATCAAGGTGCTGGGCCGAAACCCCATAGTGGAGTTAGGTACAAAGCGTTGTGTTATGATTTGGTGAACTTTTGAACTGTACAATATAGGAGAAATAATAGTTGGATTCATTATAGCACAATGGATATTTATTAAATAAAATAGCACATATACAATTCTATTCTAACCTTAGATATTTAGTCAGGAGTTAAACATTAATACTTAAAACATTAAGGATTTCAAAAATTAAACACATCATAATTCTGCTCTCCAAAGAAATTAAATTTTAATCTACTGGTTTAAATTTAGTAGTGGGAAGTGGGAGCTAGTATAGTATGTACCAAGATTTCGGTCCTTTCTACATTAAGTAATCCAAAGGCACAGCGCGTTTCTATCATGACTCCGGACAAACGTCTCGGAGAAACGCCGAGCTCTCGAAAAATCTTCTATCCTCAAAACTCTATCTTCTCTCCTCGAGAAATCCTAACTCTCCGTTTTATACCGGGGGATGTAGTTCCCTGATCAAGGCACATTCTCAGAGGATCATAGTTCAACATCTGGAGAGCCAGCTTCTAGGAAAACCCTATGTTTTATGGAGTACGGAGTGTCGCAAAGTGTCGGAATGGAATTTTGTTATTCCCAAGTCTTCTATTTTACGGGCTCGAAAATGTCAGAACTTCAGAAGTTATATACTGCAGCTGTAACTCGGGGACGGGAAAATGTTTGAAATCCCCGAAAGAAGCTAACCCCCTTTGACCCAATGCGGGTGTCGCAGAGAGAGGAAAATGCCCTTCTGAATTCCAAGTATCATTTACTCAAAACAAGCGGAGGGAAACTTTCCCGCCAAAATGTGTTAACTTCTAATTCTCTATTTTATGAGATGCAATTGTTAGCAGAATGGGGGAGGATGTCCCTTTTCAGGCATGTGGGGCAGAAGGTCAAAATCGTGCCCCACAAAGGGGATTGAGCAAGCAGGAGAAGGTGATATTAGGGAAATTTAAGTACCCTGATGCCCTTGATGTGCCTGACCGAAAAAATAGATCCTAGGATTAATCTGTTGGCCACGAGAGCCAACAGATGTATCTGCAACATGCCGCAAACGTACCTTTAGGCTGATGGTGTTATGGAATAATATTAGGGGTGACCATATTTCGTATATGATGGCACCCCATAACATTACTCCTGCTATGGGTGCGGTGTGCAGCTCAAAAGCTAAGGCAGTATTAAAGCTTTTACAACTGGATCTCTACAAGCGTATACGATTGTCATTATTGCCCAAATTGAATCTGGATTTGTCGCTAAGGACGATATGGGTTCTTGCAGTCCTATCCCTTCGAACGCGACACTGCGCCAAACGAGTACGACAGTGGGAAAGCCATATTTCTGCTTTTGTTTTCAGCGGCACACCAACCCTGCAGTTGGATTGATAGTCGGTTGGATACAAGATGATAACATGTGCTAAAAGCAAAAACATGTGTCAAACTAGCTGACATCTCTTAGAATTAAATTTCCGAGTTTTGATTTGTCTGTGTGAAGTACCTTTTCCCGCTGATCATATATATATAATTCTCGTGTTTTATTGCTCAGTAAAGCCATTTCCTATTACTAATCTTTCTCGGACGCAGTTTCCTTGCTACTGCAGTACGCTTTAAACTATTGGTATTTTCTAAGGCATGAAGTCTATCAGAATACTATTCTCGCTAAGACGAAATGGCAGAGCTACTATTAGAGCTAGGTTAAACACCAGTGAACATCGCAATTCTAAATTTCAAATTTACTACAAAATGTTTTAATTTAGGCATAAAAATGCATATATTTAAAGTAATTTTGGGTTTCTAATACTATTTTTGGGGACTTTTCTGAGAAAAGTCCTAATTTGGAGATTGTCCCCGACATTCAAGAGCTTAAGGGCATCTTATGTACTATAGGTAAAGAAAAGGACTTTTAAGCGTTATTTATGGATTCGTAGATACTTCGTGACGCAGTTATATTTAAGAAAACTCTTAGGAAACTGAATTTTAAACTAACTTCTAGTTTAAAGACTATGTAAGACTACTCACTGCATCTTCCAGTGGTCACCAGTGCGATAAGAAGTGATCGATAGTTTGAGTCAGCTAACATACCGTTCGTCACAAAGGGATGAGACATTTCCTGATAAATTTGGTTATTTAACATGATAAACTTACCTTAATTACGTGTCACTGATAGTGCTAAGCAATCAGTTTACTGTCCCACTTAATTGTGCGTGCTATTATATAATTTGGACCGCAAAACGTAAGGTCAATATATTTAATGGCTCAAAACATTTTGAATCGAAATATGGATACTGGTTTTGCCCATAACTGTCCTAACATACATTATTATCAATTATTTTTTTCTAAGCACGTTTGCGATTCATCATATATTGTAAATAACTGATAAGTCGTTTATTGATTTAGCTGGTAATTCAAAGCAAGAAGTTGTTTAAAAAATGAGCGGGAGTAAGATTTCCTGCCGCAGTTAAGATTTAAAAAAAAGTTGAGCATTTTAAAGCAAGTATCACGGGACATTGATTATTAAAATTAGTAAAATGTAAAGTAAAATGCATATTTTATAAAGCTATCATTAGAACACCACTCGTTTATAATGCAGAAACCTGAAAATTGACAAAAACGCGTGAAAATCAGCTAGTTTTTTTTTTAAATATTCTTTTAAGAACCATTCTTCGTCCAGTGAATGTCAGTGGGATATGGAGATATAGATACAATTTTAAGCAGTACAAGTTGTATAGGGGGGGGGAGGGGGCACATGAAATTTGTGTGACTCATTTCTAGAATGGATTCCTCCTACCTAACATGCGGAGTCTTTTTTTTTTTGGTTTCAAACCAACTGGTGTCCATATTATAGGTAATTTATATGAGACCAACTTCAGGGTATAACCTTTCCAATAAAAAAAGAATTATCAAAATCGGACTATTTTGTAAAAAGTTATGTGTGGTCATACATTAAAAATCTGTGAGTGAACAACAAATCAACCCCCTTTTCCCACCCTTAGGGTAGGAATTTTTTTTCAAAATTTTTATGGGACCACCTTCGGGGTATACCCTTTCCAATAAAAAAAGAATTATCAAAATCAGACTGTTCTGTAAAAAGTTATGCGTGGTCATACATTAAAAAAAATATACGTGTCGAATTGAGAACCTCCTCCGTTTTTTCGTCGGTTAAAAATGTCTTTAATTGTTGACATAAGCCCCTAGAAGGCCCTTGTGAGCAGCACCTTTTATGCCGTTGAGTAAAAATCGTAATAAAAGTTATAAAAATATTATGGAAACCTCCTAGACACCGTAACATCTTATGGTTACTGTATTGCAACAACAATAAAACTACATGGTGACATTTTTCAAAACATTTCAGTCTATTTGGTTCAGTTACGAAAAAAAAGTCGTTCTCGTACAACTTTTTCAACTGCGAACATAGACTAGAAGTGAAAGGTTTTGAAGAAAATTCTTACGAATCAATCCGTTGTGCTGTGAAATATTAAGTGTTTCCAGATTCATTCAAATTTTGCTTGCGAAGTTCTGCACAAATTACCTCGATGTCTAATATAACACTATAAAAAACTCATGAAAAAATTATCTCCAAAATTTCAGTTTTTTTAGCGAAATTTATTATTTTAGTTATTTCTATTTGGTCGGAAGTTGATAAACTTTATTTTCTAGCATGGACCAATGTTTTTGAATTCTGGTGTCAGACACAATTTGCATTTTTATTGACATGTTTAAACTTCTATTTTGAATTCTACATTTGTATCAACTCTTTCACAGTTTTAATTACTTTGACATTCTTCTTGGGACTTTTTTGGTTATACTATGACATTTACATTTTTAGTTGAAAGCTTAAGTAGTTGAAATTTCAAATTAGTTTGCTAGTTTTTGAACTGTTGGGCGAGAGAAATGCAAGAAAGACGAAGTTATTGTTTTTAATTTTATTACTGCTTCAACTTTTCTACATTTTCTACTATTAACACAAAAACTAGTCCATTTTACTGTAACCGAAATATTTTTTTTGCTTCAAATGTGTTGTTATTTATAAAAGCTAACCTGTGTATTTAATTTTCCATGATATTTTACAGGAGATCAAATAACGTAGCTTAAGCTGTTTTTAAAATCAGATTTTAAATGAGTTTTTTTTTAACAATATTTATATATAGAGTAAAACTTAATTTTACAAAATATATACTATATAGAGAGAGCAAAGTTGACCACCTGTCTAAGTTGACCGCAGTGTTAGGAACATAGTTAGTCCTATATCATATAAATCAACCTCTATAAGTTGACCACCGCAAGTGGTCAACTTACACAGGTTTCCCTGCATATATATATATATATATATATATATATATATATAGAGAGAGAGAGAGAGAGTTAAAGGGGAAAGTGAAATGGTGAAATATTTACTCTCTGCTTTTAGCACCACTTATCTAGTAATATTTTAAATATGTAGTAACCTCTGAAAATCATAGGATATGATAATACACGTTGATACTAAAATTGCAATATTTTGTTGTAAGTCGAAAATAATTTTTGCTGTTATTAAATGATAAAGTCTAATATTCAGAAATATGCCTTAAGAGATTCCATTAAAATAGGGTCTCCAAACGACTACCATTCTAGTATTCTATTAGTCTAGTAGCCATTCTGGTATAATATGGAGAGCAAATACTTTTTCAAAGGGCTCTTTTAGGCTATTAATCTCTCTATCAGTCCGATGAGGTCGTGATCCATCCAGCGAGAATCGCATTTTTTGAATGATGGTTCACTTAAAAATTAATTATTAATTTATATAATTGTGACACATCGTCATTTGTTAGATTTTTGATTGATGTAACACTTGGATCAGTTGTCTTCAGCATTTACTCGGCTCCAAATTTCTTTTGAGATACAATCAGTCTGTTGTTGTCCGAGTGGCAAGTGTTGACGATAGATATACTCTCAGAAGAGCTGTATTTAACTATGTTCACCACATAATATAGCTCAAATATTTCTAATAAGTAGTATAATATTCATTTATACTTCAAAAATCTAATGCATAATGTTTTAATCACCATCTCAAACAGGAATTTTATGCCTATAATGAAATACCCCATGAAAAATATTCTTAAATATAAAGCACTTTTCAAAGGCTCTCAATTTTACTGATATACTTCTTTGTTCTTTTTAATCTGATCAGACAACGATAAGACACTCTGTAAACAACAATGTGTTAAGAACTGTCTTCGCAAGGAGTCATATTGTGGAGCTCAAAGAGGAAATTTACGACTCCATCAAGAAGAAAATGCCTTTAGTGTCACTTGATACGAGGTTTAGCTTTCGTTAGGATCTCTGGAGATGCATTACGAGCCTGCTATCAAAGCTGAGATTGTAAAACTTTCTTTTACATAAAAGGATATAAGAAGAATTACTTATATTTGTGAGGTAAAAGATTTTGGAAAATATTTTGAGATTTGTAAGCGAAGAAAAAGGCTAGGAAGTTTTAGTAAGTGTCGGAATGAGATGAACGTTTCCGATCGATTTTTTATGACTTGTTTTTTTTAGCAATTTATACTAATCTCAATCAAGTACGGAAAAGGTTTTATATGATGCTTTACAATGTTTAATCCCCATCTAATCTCAAAGCACATTTGATTATTGGGAAAACAAAAAACGTTTGCCATCATGATTGTATAAGAATGAAACTGATTTCTGACATCCAACAGGCAAATAATGCAGATGATTATGTTTTAAGTGAAAAAATAATTAAATGAACTCAAATTAAATCTCCAATGCGTTTTTAATCTCCGTCTAAAAAATGCAAAGCAATCATCTAACTCAAAAAGAAAAATAATGAAACAGAAGTCTAACGGCGTGCTTTGTGCATAACAATTTGTTTTTAATCACTGAATTCTTTGGGCGATTACATTTCTAAGTATTCCTTTTTGTTAATTTGAAAGATAAAAAGCATCATAGGTTACTTACAATGAAACATAAAAGCATAGTAATATTTAATACAAGTTTTTTTTAACTCCTGCTGGACAAAAATGTTTTAGCTGACTCAGTATGCTTTCGTCACTTTTCGTATGCTTTTGACTATCTTAATGAACTATTTACACGCTATATGACCAAAAGTATTATATTTGAAAAGTAGGTCGCAAATACTGAATAATTGCGAAAACACTGCTCTCACCCATCTACAGTGAAATCCCATTGCAAAGAACTTCAAGGGACCGCAAATGTTGTTCGTTATAACGGAAATTTCATTCTAATGGAATTCAAGAGCTGTAAGTGGAGTTGAAATGGGACTGCACATTTATTTCGTTGAAACGGATATTTTATTGTATGCATTGGTATTTGCTGTAACTGGATTTTACTTATCTTGCTACTCTACTAACATCCAAGGCTCATTAATATACAAGTACAAGGAAGGAATCCTTTAAACACTTGAAATCCACTGCACAACATATCGTGAAACTATTAAACGGGAATGGAGAAATTAATGAGTGTGACAAAAGGAATATACACTTACTGATTTGCTTATAGTTGACGAACATCAAACTTTCTGTAGCAAATTTTAGATATTGATACTTACCCAGAAAGATGGAACGGCGTAGTTGAAATTGATGAATGGCTAGTACGCGATATTGCATCCTGATTAAATGAGTTTAGATTTTAATGTAATTTGATTGATATGTCAATGAAACTGGAGTTAAGAAACTCGGAAGCTTAGTACTGCTTTGTGAAGATTTTAAGTCTGGAATCTATCTGTCTAGCTTCTTAACTAACTAATATCTGTAAAATAATTTGTTTCTCAAATTATATATCATAAAAGCTGGTTTCAACAAGAAGCAATACCGACAAAGCATCGTCAGTCACTTTCTATGGGTGCATACGTTCAAATATATGTTTTTGCACGCAGTGGAAGCTCTTCTGTTGCTTTTGACTCGAAGTCAGCCGTTGATTTGGTTTATTGCTCCCTACCTACATTTGATGGATCTTCGCAAGCTATGTTTTGAACCTGCGACGTATTCCGTGGCACCTTTAAGAATCTGCAAACCACATGCCACTAAATCATGATTTAACAATAGTAATAAGTAAAACATAAAACACTGCTACCATCTTATGAAAGCAAGCTGAATTGGGGAAATGGGAACTAATAAATAAACATTGAAACGGAAATGTCAACTTACTGTGTCGCTCAACGTTCATCAGCAGCAAACCCTCTATGGCGGTATCGGATTCTTTGATACAGGCAAATGCTTTCTTGTGACGGTTCAGTTGGCTGGCCAACCACTCTTTAGGGGTGAGCCTCAGGGCTGTGCTTGGGAAGGGAAGGTCTTGGGAGGCAAAGGAGCCGTTCTCTCGGAAATCGATGATGATGCACACCTTTGGGTCCGGCACTTCCAGGGTATTCATCTCCTGAGGTGACAAAACGCTTTTTTCCTAAAAATGTGGTATAACACCATGCAACAGTATAGCATACATTTGCAAGAGTATTTGAGCAGAGTTTCTACAAGTTGACCGTGAAAAGAACTGAATTCTGACTGAGTTAATGGAAATCTAGTGGAAAAGTAGGGGGTGTGGGGAAAGGTGAAATAGTTAAGATAACTTACCTTTTTTAAAATAAAAAAAAAAAGGAAATTTGTTCTGGAAGTGTCAGTCCACAAAGAAAAAATAATGTAATTTTTAATAAAACTTAAATAATGAAACAAAAAGCGAATAAATAATAAATTACTAAATGAAAAAATGAGTGAATGAAGAGAAAATAAGCGAATGATCGAAGAAAAAAGTGGATGAGTGAATAAATAAGAGAATTATTAAATGAAGGAATGTAAATGAGAATTAATAAATAAATGTATAAATAAGCAAATTAGTAAATGAATGAATAATTTAAAAAAAAATAACTATTTCACTTTGCCCTTTTTGCACTAGATAAACTCTTTAAACAATAATAAAAATAAAATACCTAAACTAACTAAATAAGTACTGCACTGGACATCAGTAGATCTCAATTAATATTTAAAATGCTAACCAAAAACTTGATTATCTTAATTTCAAATATTCATTAAATATTCACCAAAAAATATTGATTTTAAATCACAAAACATTACAATATGGTTGTCGAATTTTGAAAATGTCTTGCATAATTATTATCTTGATCTCAAAAAAAAAAAAAAAAAGTCTGTATTTTGACTGGAATTTAGTACATGTTAAATAACATAGTTAAATTATTGATAAACATGCGGCTTCCCGAACTGCAAAAATAATTTACTATTCTCCCTTTCCTCGCTTTTTACTTTACCCTACACTCCCCTATATTAAGTATAACATTTTTTTTTTTAAATATATAATTTGTACATTCGATACAGGTTAAAGTATTAAATGACTTGGCTCTGGTGGAAGCATTTGTTGTATGATACTCTACTTTTTAACTTGAGTGATACACATCTAGTACTATTCCGTCTCTACTTGCTATATTTTTCTTCGTTAAATTGTAATGATTGACTGGAAATTTTTCATGTTTTGCAATTGTAAATTTTCATTTTGTAGATAAGATGTTTACCTTTATAAAGTTTTATGACCTGACTTTTTTCTTATCGAATATAATTATTTTTGAAATGTAATAAAAATTTAATGAAAATCAAAACAATGGTTTCCGTTTTTGTCTAGAAATTTCAAACATCACCTAATTTAGGAAAAATAATTAAAATAGTTGTGTTATAATGTTTTGAGGGGAAAAAATCGATTAAAAACTTACGGCTAACTTCTAGTTTAACAAATAATCCAGCTTTGGTTAATAACAGGCAAGCCATTTTAAGTACGCGTTAAATTAACAATGATTTAGCAATCTTCATACAAATCACATACTGCTAAATAAATGTCTTAACTTACTAACTCAAAAGTATCATTTGGGTGCCTTTTGAATTTTTCATGATCATTTTTAGTTCAAACATTTTATTCAAAAAGTGTGTTTTTAATTTTAAAAACCCTATATAAATATACAGTGTCTCTTGACTTTATATATGTCTGAACTTCATGATAAATTAAGTTACAACCACTAATAAAAATTTTAGAAATTCAGAAGCTTTAATCTGTTACTAGAGTTTCGCAAAATATGAATTAGTATCAATACTAAAGTTATTGTCTAGCCATCTGTGAGTCGGCTGATGTTCCAGAAACTTAATAAGTGTTATTGAAAGAGCTTGTATAAGACTTTCTGTTCACGGTTACAATACTTATAGAAACTCTGCTCAAAAGGATAATCTTGCTTCTTTCATAAATGAACAAAATAAATAAGTAAAATAAATAATCTACCACAATTTCATGCAGCAATTCAGGAATCTTAGACTTTCTTAATTTTTGGTTTAGTGTCATATAAGGCAAAGCTACTTACAAAGTAAATTTTTAACACGAAATAATAGATTTTTAACTTTACTAAAGTGTTACTGTAAAACTTAAAGCAACAATGAAAAAAATAATTTATTACTTCTTCACTGCAGGTTTTGGCTTCAATGTCAAACAGCACTATCTAATAAAATAGATTTTTAGATAATGTATTCTAAATATTTAAAACATTTAGAGCTATTTTATATCCCATATTTAAACTTTACAGTTACACTTTGATAAAGTAAAAAAAAAAAATAAAGCATAAAGCGACCACGAACAAAATAATTTATTACTTATTCATTGCAGGTTTATTTAGCCACGTAATTGAGTTTCAAGTCACGTAACTGAGATTACAGTCACATTAAAATGCGCCAACATTCATCCATTAATTTTAAAGTACGAACTCAGTCGTTATACCAAACGTTATTTTTCCTTATGGGGACTTAGCAATAAATTTTGTTTCACAACAATATGAAGAATTCTGTACTAATCCTGAAGCAATTTAACCTTGCGAAAGCTTATGAGAAAAAACATTTTTAAAAACTGTTATTTAAATGCAACTTTGGTATACTAGCATAAATAAGAAAATTAAAAAATTGTTTCATAATTAATGTTTGAGAAAATATGCAATTGTTAAGATTAAAACATAGTGTTCAATTTTAGTATGTATATAAGCTTACATAAACTTATGTTCGGTTATCTGAGATCTGCAGAGTTTTATGTGTGCTTCGCATTAGTGTTTCTTAGACATAGTCTTAAGGTTAAGAAATCTATAAAGAAATTAATAAAAGAGATTTTAAGCATCCTAAGAGTCAAATATTTGGCAGTTGGAATAGCATTGACGCAATTTAAATAAAATTATGGTAATGTTAACGAAATTTCAAAATTACGCTGTTTATTTTGTTTGACATTTTTTAAATATCTTATTAAGTTTTTCCATCAGTTAATTTTATTGCGAAGTTTTACTTAACAGTTAGTTTAGTAAAATTAATGTGAAAAGTATGCATTAGTTATTTACGTTGAATATTATTTAAATAGACAAACAAGAGAAAACGAAAAGTTACTGACTGAAAGAATGTGCAAGCAGAACATATGTGAGCTTATTTAAAAAAGAAATGTAGCTTCTTTCTGTGCGATGTCTCATTTCTAGTGACATGTTTTTTTACTTAAAATAAACGTTAAAACATCTATGTGCCCAAGTTTTTTACATAGAGCTCAGTTGATCTTTGCATTTCATTGACACCTCAGAAAGAGTGACAAAACCACAGCTTTACGTTCTTTTTGCACTGACATTGTCGTTGACCACAGTTTTGAACGAAAGTAACTATCGGCAAATTTTATTGCAGTATCAACTTAGAAAAAAAAAACAGTTTATTATTTTTCGTTTTATACTTGATTGAATTTGCTTTGTTAAATGCTAAACAAACGGATTCATATTAATGATTCAAATTTCCCTTTCCAGTTAAATTACGGATTGTTAAACTAATAATAAAATAGAAGAAACTGAGCATTTTAGTAAAATAGCTGAGTTTTAAGTAAAATTTTTCAGATCATTGGAGTCAAAGCATAGTTTGAGTTCTCTCATTAATACGTGAACTTTCCTTTTTTTATTCCTACAGGGGAGGGTGGCCCAAAACGGGTAGGCCTTTGTATGCCCCCCCCCTCCCATGGTGTGTAAGCGGCGTTGCATACGTAGGTTTACCCGAACACCCCCGAGTTTTAATCAGTCCCAGCGAAGAAGAAGTGAAGCGGCATGGCGTAAGCAGGCTTAACATTAAAAAAAAAAAAAGATACATTTCTAAGTAAAAAAAATGAAGTTTTGTAACTTGTGATTAGCAGAAGACCAGCTTATTTTTTTGATTGTCAAAAATATTACGTTAATGTGACACCATCCATCTACAATTTACGATAGCCATTTCGTTTGTTACTTTTTTAAATTTAAGGTTATAATTATTGAAATAAAAATGGTGCCTTCGTGCAAATTGGGTCGGGCAAATCGTATATAGGATATAATCATATATTTATTTATAATTTCTTGACACATGTGCTGACCTTGATTTTCTATTTCAAAAGGATAAGTATAACTAGAAAAAGTTATTTTTTAGGATGGCAATTAATTAATCTATTAATTTAATCAGTTATTTCTTTATGTTTTATAAACACATGTGCTGACTTTAAATTGGATCAGTACATCTTTATATATATATATATTTATTTATTTATAATGACAGGTAGCTATTCAGTTATTTTAATAATTTATTACTTCAT
This sequence comes from Uloborus diversus, assembly GCF_026930045.1. Lineage (NCBI taxonomy): Eukaryota > Metazoa > Arthropoda > Arachnida > Araneae > Uloboridae > Uloborus > Uloborus diversus. The sequence continues at coordinate 11,821,673 of NC_072740.1, forward strand.
ATTTCATTGCCATATGAACCAAATCCCAATTAGTTAAGCTTACCCACTTCGGGCCCCCTGGTAGGGCAAAGCGGGTTTTTCAAGTGTTTGTAATGTTTGATAATAAATAAATATTGAGTTTGAAATAATACAAAACTCACTTTTTATTTTGAAGTTCAAGAACCCTGCTTGGAAATAAAACCGAAATTATGGGGATAAAAATCCAAAAACTACAATTTTCGAGCGTTTTTTCGAAAACCTACCCACTTTGGGCCACCCTCCCCTAATTCGTGTTAATATTCTCCACCTTACCTCACTTTTTAGCGATGTGCTTTACCTAAATATTTTAGTTAGGGGCTGTCTATTAATGAGGTCATACTTTTTGCAACATGTTTGACTCCTATCCCCTTTTGTCACAAAGTGTCACACTTTACCTTACCTCCTCCTCCTGTCACATGTCACGCTATATCGTGTAAACATGTCGCTGTAAACACGTTTTTGTTTTACTCAAATGCCACACTTCTTGTTATCCCATCCTTTCCCCTTGTCACAAACTGTCAGTTTCATGAGTTTCCTCCCTTTCAAAAGCGTGACATCATTTGTAAACGTCCCCTTCATAAAGACAAATTCAAGTAAATAAATTCATAGGTGCGCATTAATCATTCTATTAACTACATTCTCAGTGTTAAAGTGTTAGTTCCAGGTGTGATAGACCCGGATAACTGTGTTACCTTTTAAATAGTAAATAATCATTAGTGTTCTGAGAACTTTTTAAAAACAAGTAGGAGAACATGGGGCAAAGTGAAATGGTAAATTATTTACTGTGATTTTAGCTCCACCTATCTGGTGTTATTCTAACTATGTAGTACCATATGTAGTCTATTCCAGTCAGGAAAAACATACCGCCGAAGATTATAACATTTGGTAATGCAAGCAACTTTAAAAAATTGATACTCATATTGTAATATTTTGTTGTAATTAAAAAAATATTTTTGTTACCGTAAAATCATAAAGTACTCGGTATTAACATTTTAAATATTAAATGAGGCCTCCTAATATTCAATGCACAGAAAATTTAGTTAATATTGAGCTTATTTGTATTTTAAATAAATTGTACAATTAGTCAAGTATATACGGGGCAAAGTAGATGGAGCAAGTGAAATAGTTTGTTTCATTTCCTCACTCAATCATTTTATGTAAACCACTTACGTTTTCATTTATTAATTAATTCATTTAAATTCATTCATTCAATAATTCACTCATATATTTAGTCATTCATTCACTTATTTTCTTATTCATTCATTCTTTTATTTTATCATTTATTTTTGTTCATATATTAATTGATTTATTAATTTAGTTATTCGTTTTTTGTTTCATATACTTTTCATTTATTCATTCAACCTTTTATTTATGGATTCTTTTGATGAAAAATATATTTTATAGTCAAATAAAAAATATTTCATTAGAAAAATATTTTATTTTTACTTTGCCCCATGGAAAAAAAAAGTGAAAAATTTCCACCTTTTTTTTAAAGACTCAAATTTACTCAAATTAGTTCAACGCAAGTTTTATTATAAAATACAATGATCTTTCTTTGTGTACTGTAATTTTCAAAACGAATTTCTGATTTGCTCATTTTCAAAAAACCCAGTCATCTTAACCATTTCACTTTGCCTCACATTCCCCTGCATTTGACATTTCCCTACTTTTTTCATGGGACAGAAAATTATATGTTCTATCATTTTAATGAATTAAATATCGGACTCATTTCAATTAATATTTTTTATGACAAAAGATGAAATCAATTGAAAATTATACTAACAGAAAACATTCATTTAAATAAGTTGAAAAAAATTAAATGCCTATATCAATTTTAATTGAGAACTATTTATCGTACTTCGAACAAAACAAACCATTCCAACAGAAAGAAACAGTTAATGGTAGTAAAAGTTTAATCTTCATCCTTTGTGAGTGCAAAATGGGAAAATACATTTAAACTAGAACTAATATTTACGAAAGGTTTAATGTAAGGAATAGTTTTCTTAATTTCCTATATTGGAAGTCATTGATCAAAACTAAACAAAACGGTTTATTCTCTTAAAATATATATTTTTTTATCGCTGAATATTTTTTCAAATTTGAAAAACAAATTTTCTCGGAAGAATATAGTTTCTCATAATTACTAGTTTCAAAGAAATAATTAGGAATGTTTATATTTTAACAAAAGGCATATAAAGTTTGAGTAATAAATATAATAAAAATGCCTTTAAAATAGAAGCAGGTATCAGTACTGCAAATAAAATAAAGAGTAGTATAAAAGTGCACTTGTACGAACTCTGGATACCGAAAGAAATCAACATATTAGGGGGTACATTAGGGTGGTTCAAATTTTTTTTTTTTTAATTTAAAATCCGGGACACCCCCTATTTTTTAAGTCTTACTAATAGAATTATGCTGCAAAAGTTTTAACTTCTTACTGAAAATTTAAGAGGACGTTTAATGAACCCCCCAAATGCTACAAGTTTAGAAACATTTAATTTCCCCAGGTTTTTTTTTTTTTTTTTTTTGCAAATATTTTTTTTAATGCAATGTATATGCATATTACTGGTGTATATTATAATATGTAGCATTGTTTTTTCAGTTCAATGTATTTTTTAACCTTCCTTCCCATAGGTATGAAGTTTGGGGGAGGGCGTGGAGCCTCCTCTTTTAGTTGAAATAGGAAGCTAAAATTCTTCCAGTATATAGTCGGACCCTGATTTAACGAATTCATTGGGGCCGAAACTTTTATACGTTAAATCGGGGTTATTCGTAATATCGGGGTTCAAAAATTGTTTTAAAAATTGCACTTACTTTTTTTAAAAGCCTTAATAAGCAACTGCACAAAAATATCCTTAATTAGAAAGTGTAAACTTTTTATTCAGCATTCCGCGACTTATTACACAATAGTTAATTTGAAATTTTAAAGTACTACTATGTAATAGATTTTGGCAATTTTTCCTTGATACTTGACTCAAAATGATTCTCTTTCGACTTTATGGGGAGAAGGAAATACTGTGTCATTTACAGCCTACTGCATGAGATATGTTTTTACAGTTTCCATTCCATGTAAAGCATTAGAAAAAGTAACAATTTTAATAAGAGTTTCTTTATCGCTTTCTGCAACAGAATGGCCATTCATTGGTTGCCTACTCGCCCGTCAAACATTTCTGATTCCAAGAAAAGTCTTTTTCTGCCTTGCACCAGATGGATATATAATTTGGAAAACAATCCAATCTCTCCTAACTCAAATTAACAAAAAAAAAAAAAAAAGTTTTCGGCTGTTTAAATAATTTGTTGATTCGGGGCTTATTATTTGTTAAATAGGAGTTTTTACCTTTATTTTAGTCGGGAAAAAACGAAAAATTCGCTAAAACGCGAAATTCGTTAAATAGAGGTTCGTTAAATCGGGGTCCGACTGTTTTACTATCTACAAGTCTAAAAACATTGATAGGTGTACCGTTATCTAGAAGAAACTTTTTTTCCATGTATTTTTGAACCACCCTAGGGTACATTTCAAACAAAATTACAAAGACGAATTTGAAACTTGTGTTTAAATGCATTATTGTGTTTATAAATTTAATTCATTGATTGGGATCAAGAGCAATAAAGCAGAACATTTGAAAATACAAATAAAGTAAGTTAATAGATTTCCTAGCAATCATATTCTTTTTTCACTCAGTTTTCAGTAGGTAAAAATTTTACTTAGTTAATTTCGGGCATTTATCAGACAAGTTCACATTTGAAAGTCAAGCAGGAAAGAATAATTTTGCTCGGCGATGCATCTGTGAAAAGTGAATTCGTTTGACGTTTTTGAAAATGTAAGACATCTTATTGAAGTAATGGTATGATTTGTAATCAGTTCCAAGGGTTTTAGGACTTTAAATCGTGCTAGGAGTCATAAGAGAAGCCCAATACAGAGATTCATTTCGAAGTCTTTTTAGCTTTGAGGTTGGTGAAGTTTTTGTATTTTTGCAAGGGGATTCTATGCCATACTATAAAGCAAGAAGTATTTCAAAATTCTTAGCGAATAACAATATCACACTTATGCCCCAGAGAGGTAATTCTCACATCACGAATCTAATTGAAACTTTGCAGAAAGACCCCTTTTCAACCAAAAAATGCAAGGAAGTATTGACAGCTAAAATGGCAATGCATCGAAATTTTAGTAAATGCATGGTTTCCCAATTCCCATAAAACAATGATAAAAATGCTCCATATAAAGTATGCAAAAGGGAATAAGAGCCTTAAAAGCGATGTTATTTGTTTCTAACCAGCAGCCGAAAATGTGTGCTAGCGGTTATCTTATGGGGGTCTATAAAAATTAGATCAAGCTGAAATTCCAAGAGTGCCAAGTTTGGTGAAATTAGTCAAGATTTTTCCTTGGTATTCAAGAAAAGTTAAATTTTGCTTCCAAGATATTCATGATTCATATTTTAAAATAAATACGTTTATTTACATATGTACAATATAGATAATGTTTAACATATTTATCAGGATAATTTAGTTACGTCAAGAGTGACTGCAAAATGTGCCAAGATAGCATCAAGAACTGCCTACAGAATCAATAAAGTCAAGTTAAGTTAAGAAAACTAAAACAGCATTCAGCCTGTTTAAAGGACGCAGACAACGTCATTCCAGATCGCGTGTATTTGCATAAAAATACTTCAAGCCTAATTGAAACGAAAAAATACATGCAAATTACAAATGTTAATAAAAATATTTAAGAATTACTTTTCCGCAAAAGACGTCACACATTTTTCCATCATATTTCCCCCCCCCCTTTTTTTTTTACAAAGTATCACTATCCACGTCCTTTGTCACGTCAAGCTATATTACATACGCATATTGTTAAAATGCATGATGACACACTTACTGCATCCCGCTTACAAGAAACTCACAATTTCACTGACCCCTCTCAAAAATTGACGGGGGGTCAAAGCGCGACATGATTTATGGACAACCCGTATTTACACTTACAGGCTTCGAAAAGCAAACTACACACACTGATAACTTCCAGAAAATTCCGAAATATGTCTTGAACTCTTTATGTAATGCAGTTTATAACAGTATATTTGAACGGAGGTAATTAGACAGAATATCAGACATTAATAAATGATCCGTTTTCTTGAAACTTTTTTAATGGGAAAAAATGTGCAGTAATTACGAAGAGTCTTAAGAATAACTCTGAAAGAATAAACAAAAGTGTATTCCTTATCCTGTCTTCTTTTCCCTTTGAACTACATAAATTGAGTTCGGATTGTTAGGTATTTACTTCCTCAATTAATTCTTATTTTTACTCTTTTTTGGAGGAAGTTGATGAAATTTTTTGCTACGTAGAGTACGTTAAGCTTAATAAAAAAAAAAACAGAAATAAACTTAAAATCTTTCATACATATTAGTGCTTTTGATTAAGACTTCAGCAGAATTGAAAAAAAATATTCTTTTGCAACACTTAATTGCGTGATTTTTTCCCTCTTTTTTAAAATTAGATAGAAATAGTACTTCGAACTAAAGAGTTGCATAACCTTCCAATGTAAAATTTGCAGCTCTAATAGTCGTTTGATTTTCAACAATGCAAATTAAACTTAATTTATGGGAATGAAAATGGAATATTTTTTATCGATTCAGTCGCATCGTTCTAGCATTTTGTATATTTCAATGCTTTAAACTCAAACGAATTAAGCATAATAGATTTTTTAAACCATGAGAAAACAAAAAAAAAAAGATTTTTATGTAAACAAAATTTAGATGTTTGATTACCAATTATTTTTTGTTATTGTTGTGTTGTATTTTAACGTCTTGAGAAACCGAGCCCGAATATTACATATTACTATACCCAATAAAGCAGACTGGTATGGCTTCCGTTTTGACTCACACAAAAAGGGTAGCATTCCGTTTTAATTCTAAAAACACGTGACAGAGGAAACACTATCTATCGACGACCCAACACTGAAAAAATTCCGAAATGTCAATGATTATTTCCGTGAAACTTTCGGGATTTCTATGCAATGAAAGGTTTGCAGCTAATACATAATCGATCAATAAAACTAAACCTGTATAATGCTTTTTAGATGTAGAGGAAAAACCGATTTTGTAAAACTTGTTGAAACTTAAAGCGATTCATTATTCTCATAGGCTTGAATTCAAGAAATAATAGCGAACTTTCTTTAAATTCTGAACAACTTATATAAATTGTATTGTATATTTTTTTAGAGAATAAGATAATAGTATGCATGGATAACATAAAAATAGCGCAAAGTGCGAATGTTTTTCATACTACCCTGTCACTAGCGTTTGTCCAAAATAAATTGGTTTAAAACAAGCTCGAAGGATAAATTAACGAAAGTAGTTAAGCCTAACAAAAACTAATTAATGCATTCCTGAAGGAGGTTTTATTTCTTCCTAGCTTAAACAGGTTCTCTTCTTTAACCAAACCTTTTTGTTATGTTTTTAGGTATTATTAGTGCAGAAGAATAAGTTCTTTAACGCAATTAACAGGCTTTTAATCATGCACATAGGAGAAAAAAACCATCAAAACCTTTACACGGTCTTCATTAATTAACTTCAACAAGTACATTGCTTTTTTTTTCATTTATTTCTAAATTGTTTGAATACTTTACAAATACACTATTTAAACGCATTAAACCCATACATCATTACTGCGCGGCAGATGTAATGCAAAACTAAAATGAAGCTCATTTACTGTACTAATTCAGCAAACTGAACAGACTCCTAATTAGCAAGCTTAAGTCTCTTTTCCAAAATATTTCCAAAATGCCTTTTATTAATTAGTTTGCATACCGCAAGTCAACACAATACATCCATCTATAAAAAAATATTTGACTAATTTCCAGACACTGTACTAAGATGTGAAGAAGGGAGAATATCAATAAATTTTGATCAATAATAAATTATAATCCTCTTAGTTAAGAAAGAACTAAAGGAATTTTTTTTCTCTTTCATACATTTATTTCTTTATTTATTAATGATGTCCTTGATATGTTTTACAAAGTGTAAAACTTGATAATGTGCAGTACATTCAATTTATTTTGCTAAAATGAAACTTAATATTTTCTTCGTTAAACGTTCATGTTATCGGTTATAATGTCTTGGCTTCTTTTCATATTTTAAATAAAGTATTTTTAGTTAAGGATTTTTGTTTTATGTAGGGTTATTTTATGATGTAATACATAAATATATTTTTTTCAATCATCATTTCATTTTATTTTAGAGTATTTTTGCTCAATTCTTAAATGCTTTCCACGTATGATTAACAGCCACGTTTATAGTAGTTACTGTTTAATAAGTTCTTAAAGTAAACATAAAACGCTCCAAATAGCATGTATCTCTTAAAGAATTGCAATACTTGGTTTACTATGACTGTTTTCTGCAAAAAGGACCGACGCGACGTGAATAAAATATGTAGGAAAGTAGTAAAAAATGAAACTGAAGAATACTATTGAAAAACGAAGATTTTAGTGACTGACGCTTTAACGAAAGTTTTAAAACTTTTACCTCGGTTTGAAAAACCAAAGTATTTTTGTCCAGTTAGATTTGTGAAATCGACCACGGTGCGACGACAATAAAATATGTAAGAAAGTAGTTGAAAATGATACATTGAAACTTAAGAAAACTATAGAAAAATGAAGATTTTAGTGACTGGCGCTTTAATTTCATGATATTTCACTATTAGTATAACGAACGTATTAGAAGTTTTACCTCGGTTTGACAAAGCACAGTATTTTTGTTCAAATAGATTTGCTAAATCGACCACTATACGACGTGAATAAAATATGTACCAAAGTCGTAAAAAGTAATACATTGAAACTGAAGAAAACTATTGATAACTAGAGAAACAGAGAAAAAGTACTTTTTATTTTCATGAAAAAATAATCATTCAAACTGTTTTAATAGTTTTTTGTTATACTTATTGGCGCGTTATTCTTATGTTGTAGTTTCTTCCATGTATAATTAGAGGAATGTTGCTTCTAGCTGTTTTTTTTTTTTCAAATTCTTTATTTCTGTGTTATAAAGACTAATTAAGTGGAATTTAAACCTAGGTACCATGGAACCCTGGGGAATCTTGGAACTTTGAAAGAGGTTAAGCAAGAATCGTTCTTCGCCCAATCAAAGCACCAGTATTTTATTAAAGTTTTAACTTTGTAAACGATTGAAATCTTACAGGTGATTTTCTTGTGAAAATAACTATAAATATTATTACTTTTGTTTACATTTCATTTGTCATATAGTATGCTTTAGAGAACCAGGAAAAACACCCATTAACTACTTTACCACTTACTATTTTATTGAGATGTTTATATTGTGGTAAAACAAAAATAAAATTCTAATTTTGTACAACTGAGTAGCAAAAAGCTTTGACTTCCTATTTTTTCTGCTGTTTGATCAAGAGTTTCTTTCAAGAAAACGGTAAGCTCAAAGGGTTCCCCGAAGTACAAAAGGCTGACCCTTCAATTCGACTAAAACATTTTTTTAATCAAAAAATCAAAACTGGAAGTAGATTACATTTTTATTTTTAAACATAATAACGTATAAATATGTATTATAAATACATATAGATAAATACGCAAATATTCTATCGTCCATGCATACCCATTTACTCAATGAGAGTATTAAGCAGTAATTAATGTATATTACAATTTAAAAAGTCGGACATATTCTGCCATAATTTATTAGAAACTCTTAGGGTTAATAAGCTAAATTTTCAATAATAAATACTGTGACGGATTTTTATAACGAATACGTTAAACATCAGAGACAGAACCCTTTACGTAATACATAAGATGTAAAATAGCACATTAAATAAAGTGCACATGTAGCATAAGATGAAAAATAAATTATAGTTGTGTTTCAATAACAATAAGAGTTGAGTAAAGAGGCAAGGAATTTTCGGGAAAGAACTAAAATTAATAGCGGGGTTTTAACATGTTATAATATTTATTACACCAAACTTACAGCCACAAGTGATATATCAAATGAAAGAGAAACTCAAACAGTTTTTTGTTTGTTGGCATCAGTGCGCATACGCGTGGAATGTTTCTGCTGCAATCCACTAGAAAGCGCTTGTAGCAAAGATGGCAACTAAAGAACAGAAAACGTTTTGTGTTTTATCTTTCAGCAAGATGGTGCGCCGCCTCACTGGCATAATGAGGTACACGATTGGCTTAACCTAACTGTACCCGACCGCTGGATTGCACGTAAGAGACCTAATGACAGGGCTTATTTCCCATGGCCTCAACGGTCACCCGACCTAACGCCGTGTGACTTCTATCTTTGGGGGTTTATTAAGGATCGTGTGTATGTGCCTCCACTGCCAGCCGACCTTCCCGAATAAGGGACAGGATTGAAACAGCTGTTGCAGCAATTACTAATGAGACACTCATCAAAGTTTGGGAACAACTCGCATATCGTTTTGACGTGTGCCGTGTGACGAATGGTGCTCACATTGAACACTTGTAGGCTATTATGTAAAAAACTGTTTGAGTTTCTTCTCATTTGATATATCACTTGTGGCTGTAAGTTTGGTGTAATAAATATTATAACATGTTAAAACCCCGCTATTCATTTTGAAACACCCTGTAAATATATATATATATATATATATATATATATATATATATATATATATATATATATAGTGTGTATATATATATATATATATATATATATATATATATATATATATATATATATATATATATATATATATATATATATATATATATAGGGAAATCTGGGGCAAAGTAAAATGGTCAAGCTGACCGAGTTTTTTAAAAATGAATAAATCGGAAATTTGGTTTGAAAGTTACAGTACATAAAGAAAGAACATTCTATTTTATAATAAAATTAACGTGAAACAGTATTTTAAAATTTTGGCAGTAAATTTGAGTCTTCAAAAAAAAGTGAACATTTTTCTTTTTTTTTTTTAATGGGGCGAAGTGTAAAATAAAATATTTTTCTAATGAAATATTTTCGATTCGATTATAAAACACATTTTCGATAAAAAGAAGCAGTAAACAAAAGGTTGAATGAGTAAATGAAAAGATAATAATACAATAAACGAATAATTAAATGAATAAATCAATTAATATATGAAGAAAAAGAAATGAGCGGGTAAAAGAATGAATGAATAAGAAAATACGTGAATAAATGCATAGATAAGTGAATTACTAAATGAAGGCACGTAAATGAATTTATTAATAAACAAAAACGTAAGTGATTTATATTAATGATTGAGTGAGTAAATGAAACAAAACATTTCGCTTTGCCCCATTCACTTCGCCCCGTATGTACTTGACTAATTGTACGATTTATTTAAAATACAAATAAGCACAATAATAACTAAATTTTGGGTGCATTGAATATTAGGAGGCCTCATTTAATATTTAAAATGTTTATCATTTTACGGTAACAAAATTATTTTTTTAATTATTCAGGTCTCAATTGATATTTAAAACGTCGATAACTGTAAATTTATCATTTTATAGTAACAAAAATAATTTTTGACTTACAACAAAATAATACAATATGAGTATCATTTTTAAAAATTGCCTGGATTACCAAATGCTTTAATCTTCGGGGGTTTTTTTTTCCCGACTAGAATTGACTACATTTGGTAATATATTAGTTAAAATAATACCAGATTGATGGAGCTAAAGGCAGAGAAAATGTTTCATCATTTCACTTTGCCCCGCTATTTCACTTGCCCTATGTTCCCCTATATAAATGAAAAACGTTACATTGGACAATTTGTGTTATATGTTAAAGCTGACGAAACGAGATTAGTTTAGAAATCATTATCAAATAAATTTATTAAGGATTAGCGTCCAGTTGTAAATGCTCCTGTTTTAGTTTACAGTTTGTATGAGCAGTAATCATTGTAAATAGTACGTCTTGAAACTATGGTTAATTAACTATTTGCGAATTGCAGGAGCTACTTCGGTAAATAATAGCTGCAGCAGTCAATGTTTAGGAGGATTATATTGTAACTCAAGCTTTAGTAATCAGGTGACCAAGGTCACCAACGATATTCCTACTGCATTCACTGATTTATCTATGCATTTCTAAAGTTTTATTCTTTCCAAACCCATCAGTAAATTTTTGGAACTCTAAACAGATTGAATTTTTTAAAGGTATATAAATTCGAAAGCAGTGGAATTTAAAAGTAAAAAATTATTTCATTCCGTAATTTTTTAACTATTACTATTTATTAAAATAAGAAATAACAACATCAAATTGAAGATTACTACAGACAGGTGCTTCGGTGTTACAAGGAACGCCTTTTTCAATGCAAAATAAATGAGCTTATTGATTAAAATAAGTTCATTTCTTGTTTTATTTTTTCTAACACAAAGGTATTTATTCAACTACTATTTATCTTTTAAATTACAGAGAAAAATGCAGCAAACTACAGTATTAATAACAGAATAAATATTAAAGTGTTTTGTCTCTTACTAAATTTGAAATGCATTTTCTGCCTTGTCAGACGTTTCGTACAATTTAGTTCAGTAGAGTCGTAATGACAATTTTTAATTTTTGGATTTCATGGCTATATTACACGGCTACCATATTTGATTTTGAAATGAAATACAATAACCGTACTTATGATGGTCTTGAACTGGAACGATTTATTAACTATAGTGATACAGGTAAAACATGACTTGTAGTAGTTATTTTGTTAATACGTGCGTGTTTAAATCCGCATTATTTTTATAGTTCCCGCGTTCTATTGGCAGCCATTTTAAAATGCTTCTATAATACGGATTTTTTTATTTATCAATGGAGGTACAGTCCCGATCACTTCAGACAGTACAGGTTCTACTACACATTCAATTATTTTGTCCCTTTAGAAATTTAACATGAAACAAAAAAAAAAAAAAAAAACTGTTTTGCCCTAATGAAGAGCTCGTTTTGTTTGTTTTAAACGGCTTTTCTTGAATTTCATGACTCTTTTGTTATTTTCAACTGTACTTTTAATTACTTTGTGACACTTTGCCTTTCCCAAAAATGCTGTCTAAGACCTTAAGCACCTTTTCTTTAATTCTAAACGCCTTAACTATTGGAAAAGCTGTAAAATGGTTAACGGTCAGGAATAAGAGAGGCAATCTACAAGTAAAAAAAGAATGTTATTAAGTGTTAAAGTACTATGGATTTTAAAAATGTAATACTAAAATCTTTCACATTGGTACAGCGAGCTAATGCTTCTGGGTAAGGCAATCGTTTTTATTGTCAGAATAAGTAACTTTTCTAAATGAGAAAGGTTCTCTAATTTTGTTTATATTTAGTACTTCTTTTTCTTGCTTTCCTAATAAACTCTTAACTTTCTTCCGTTTGCAAAACATTATTATCTCTTTTTAAAGTCTCCTTATATAGAAGATCTGCGTTTATTGTTCAATTCCCTTTTTTTAACTGAAAATATGATTCTTACGGTCCAGATATATCTCTAGTTACTATATAAAAATGCATAGGTAATACTTAGGTTTTAATATTTCTTAAATTTATTTTCTTATAAATTAATAGTTAGTATACCGTCGCCTCAGAGCAACCATAGGATATCTTAGTGGTATTCCTGAGATAAGATGTCTTACTGTTGCTCTAAGGCGATGATATATATGTACATATAATTAAATAAAATGGTGGTGTGTGTGAGTGTGTATTTGTGGTACGCTTTCTGGGAAAACGCTAAGGCCTAGAAAGGATAATTTTGCCCTTTTTCTGCACCCCCACCTTGGAGCTCGATTTTGATATGTCAGTTAGAAAAAGAGTTATATATTATGTGATTTTCCACGAATTTTAGCACTTTTTACTCCTCAGACCTCAAGCTAATTAAGTCAGGAAATATGTTTTAAATCCGAGTGCATAATATTCAGTTTCAGTCATGATGTAAAAAAATATAGAATAGAGTGATAATTGTATTTTTTATGAATTTTCGAAAAACATTTCATTTAGAATTTTTTTTTTCTGGATTTATTTTTTTTTCTAACACATTCCTTGAAAGCTAAAAGCTTCTTCTCTAACTTTGAAGTATGTCAAAGTGGAAACATTTCACCGTCGTCAGGATTTTTTTCCAAAAATATTCAGTAGTTTTTACTGTGAATTGTTTTATCTGCAGAACACGACACAAGCTGTTCGCATTGTCAAAAGGGTTTTACAGATTTCATTTATATGAAGATGAAGTGACTTCTGTGAGATCTAACTGCCGCCGATGGCACTTTCTTTACTTTTTGTACATTTAGGGTTTTCATTTGCTTCTTTTTCCAACCCCTCCCCACCCTTTTCTTGCATACTACGCGGTTACACAGAGACAGTTCTTTTTTACTATTTTACTTAAGTAAATCAAAGGCGCGGTTTTTTGCATAATGTTTGTTTTCGTAAGGAAATATGATTGGTGGCAGGTTAAAATAAATAGAGATAGATAAGTATAAAATTGAGATAGATATGTATACATCATATAGATAGATAGATACAGAGATAGATATACGGAGATCGACCGTAATAGATAGGTAAAGAAAATGCTTAATAAAATTAATATTTATACAAACAAATATAGATTGATAAATGCCACCGCCAAAGTTATTTAAGCAGCCTCCGAAAGTGACAATCATGGCGTAAGTGAATGACATAAATAGCAAACATTGCATCTAGACGCTTGAAGATAGTTTATAAATAAAATGATTGCACCTGAAAAGTTAAGTTTTCTTAATTTATTTAAAAAAATTAAAAAAAGATAAACAATCATAATTCAAATGAATCACAGGCAATAAATTAAGAAGGATTTTTTTGTTTGCAAAGTTTACAAACAAGTTTATTTTGTATTCATTTTTTCTCAATCACGAAAGCAATTTGGAAGAAAAGTAGAGAAGAATATAAAGATATTATTTTTATAAGAAAAATTATCTATGGAGACGCATTAAATTTTTTTTTTATATCTTTAATGGAAAGTATGGTTATAAAAGTAGGACTTAAATGTTTTAACTCAAACACAGAATTTTTTTTACCTGCATAGAGCCAAAAACCTTATAAAAAACGTAAAATATGCTTTCGAAAATAAAAGTGTTTTGAAAAACAAAGCTTCATCCTCTTTAACAATGTACTTAGCTTTAACAGAGAAACGTAAGCAAAGAAACATAACAAAAAATGTTACAGCATTTTTTTCCTGCTAATAAACTTGCTTTTATGGCTTTAAAAGTGTTTCGATTTAAATGTTTTAAAGTTGTAGAAAGACATGCATGACTTAAAAAAAAAAAAGTTTTTATTTTGAGTATAAAGAGATTATTCTTAATATTTAGGAATGTCTCAGATATGTTGATAAGTGGATAAATGTATCTTACTGTATTATTTTTTATATTATTTTTTTTTTTTGTGCATCTTACTTTACTAGTGTTTCATTTTATAGATATCGAAAATTCTGCAGTCTTTATTTCATTCAATCGAACCTGTAAAATTGAATATCAGTCACAAAACTGGTCCTACATCACACTTTTTTTTGTTTAAAGTATGCATTCTTTGGTGTTAGATAAGGTAATATTTCCATTTTTGTTGCGAAGCTCTATTTTTAAAATTCTTATGGTTAGAGGTATGACAATTTGGTAGTAATGCTTTGAGTTTTAAAATAAACATGCAATGCAACCATTTTACTTTTATTGAATTTAAAAAAAAAGACTTTCACCTCTCCCTCTTTATCCCTAATCATCCCCTACAAAACCTTACACACCCTTGATTTGTGATGTTGAATAAAAATGTGTTAGTTATTTTGCATCGCTAAAGGATCCTAAATATATTTAAAAATAATACAACATATCTTTCTATTAACATTTTAAGTCATAATTGAGATCTACTGATATCCAGAGCATTATTTAATTATTTCATATTAATAGTAATGCGAATTGATTTAAAATGTTTTGTGCAATATGTCTATTGCACGCGGGGCAAAGTGAAATATTTTATTTCGTTTACTTATTCACTCATTTTTTTAATTACTTACGTATTTATTCAACAATAAATTCATTGACATTCTTTTCCTAATTTTCTTATTTATTCATTATTTTATTCACTCATTATTTTTCTCATACATGAATAAATTAATTCATTTATCTTTTCATTCATTGTTTCATTATTTATTCGTTTATTTGTTAATTTACTTGATAAAAAGTTTTAATCGATACTTAATTGAAAATATTTCATTCGAAAACTATTTCCTTTTTCACTTCCTTTGAAAGCTACAAATTTATTACAAAAAATAAAAAAATAAAATTCAATGCAACTTTTATTTTAAAATACGTTATTTTTTTTCTTTATGTACTGTAATTTTGAAACAAATTTTCAATTTTTTTCATTTTGAAAATTTTAAGGCATATTAACTCTTTTATTTTGTCTCAAATTCCCCTATATTAATGAAAGCATTATTTTTTTTCGTAACTTCCATTTTTTTTTCTTCAACAAAATGAGTTTTTCAACCACCAACTTTATTTCAGGTATTAATAAATACACTTTACTCGATGCCATTTCTTCGTAAGTATTGCTTTTAATGAATTTTATAACGCATTAAAATTTATGGTTATGTCATTTATTTTTCAATAAAAGTTAAATATTGCTGCCGAAAGTGGATTATAGAAAAAAATATATTCACCACAGTTTTTCAAAAATCATAATGACTGATACCACTAGTTGCATTTATAATTTTTCAGCAACTATTGTTGCAACTACGTTGATTTAGAGAAAATAGTGCGTATTAGGAGGGGAAAAAAACGTACATGAAGAAAAAAAAAATGCTCTGATTTTTCAATGTTTGTGAACTGCTCTCATAAACCTTATTTAATAACATTTTTCTTCATTGCTACTTTATTTTTTTTATTTCCAAAGCATTTATTACTGAAGTTATATTATATTAAAAATGCATTTATTACTTTTGCATTGTAGTCAATAATTCCAAAACAGAATAACCCGTATAATTATTGGCCTCCATACAGTTATTGACGATTTTAACTTTAAATCTTAAACACTAGAAACCCTCTAATTAAAAAGTAGATTTAAAAAATATGCAAGGACAGCATGTTCTGTGAAACAATCACTAATATTCATGACCATATCAGCATTTCTTTTAAAAATACCAATTTCACTCGACAGCGTACAAGAGAAGTATACTACTAAATTTGAAGTTAAAATATTGAAAATTTGAAGAAATATGAACGTTCCAAGAAGTTAAATTTTCACTGCGCATGTACAAAAGAAAACAACTTATAACTTTCAAAATTTAAAACCCAACTAGAACCCCCAATACTTAGCGAAATTCCGCTTCAACATCTTAAAAACTTGGAAAGATATCAGCAATCTAATGACCCAAATTCCAATGATTCTTGGATAGGTGACGAATCGTGAGGGATTGTTCGCAAATAACCTGCTTTTACAATGAATCACACTAAGCGATTGCAAGCAAGTGTTGCAAATTTTGGGACCCCTTTGTCGTGTGGGCCCTCGCAATTGCGTCAAGTGCTATATAGTAAAGTCGCTACTGTTCTCCAATTCTGATAGAATATTGGAATTTTTCTTTCCGTGCTTAACTTTAGCAGTGAGTATATACAGGGCGTTCCCGTTTAACTTGCAAGACCTCTATTTTCGCAATCGTTAGGCCTAGATGCATACATCCAACTGTAAAAATTTTCAAAATCAGATGCTGAGTTAAGATATTGAAAGTTTAAGGAGAAAAAACAAATGAGATAAAATGTAAAAATCATAACTTTTTGTACGCACTCAATGTCCCTTAAGTTAGGGAAATAAATCTTCATTGACAAATAATCCCAAGACAAAAAGTTTGACATTAGTAAGACCAATATTCACATAGATATGAAAAGTAGCATTTCGTGACTTACACCACTTTACGCTCACCGTCAATAGCACCTTTTGAAGGGAAATTATTAATATAAAGGTTAACAAGGTTTTAAAATTATCTTGTGCGTAGAATGTGTTTTTTTCAAATTGTACGATCTTTTGCTCTGTGTTTTTGCGTGTCATAGAATACAATTTGTATTTATTTTTTGAATAGTAATGAAAAATATAAATACTTGCTTATTTTTGTTTTGACAACCCATCATTCTTCAAAAGGGTGATAAGTTCCAATCTTTTGCATGGTCACTTAAAACTTTGAACTCGAATATCTCTTGTTTGGTCTCACAAATGTCAAGTATTTTGTGTTAGTCTTGTTTTTTAACGGGGATAACTTCTCCAAATAAGTTGGGGAACCTACTGCCCGTAGAAAAAGTTAAATTTTGTATTTTTGGCTCATTTTTGTTTTCGCTTCAAGCTTTCAACATCTTAACTCTGCATCTGATTTTGAACATTTTTGCCGTTGGCAGTATACATCTAGTACTAACGGTTGCAAAGGTAGTGGTCTTGGAGTTTAAACGGGAACACCCTGTATACTGTACTAGTTACTATTTTATGAAAAATGTATCTTTTAATGATTTTATTACCGCATTCAAAAACATAATTACGTGAGCTTAACTTATTTATTTGTTTATTTACATCTTATCTAACACATATAACTTGTCTTTTTTCAAATTATTTCGACAATGTAATTATCCTAAAGACTGAATAACTTTTGTGGTAGAAACAGCTGCAATTTATTTTAAATGCGCTTTGTTGGATGCTTTTTTAATAATTAGTATTTTAATGACTTTTCTAACGTATTAAAATTTGTAATCATCCGAGATTTTTTTTAAATGGACGATACACTAATAACTCTTACATAGCTTTCCAAAGTTTCGAAATCTGCAGATAAAATGAATATTTAAACAATCGAATTTATTTTGTGAAGAGCATAAAACGGAAGTATATCGTATTAACACCTTGATTTAATTCGGATTCTTTGAAGCATGATGAAGAAAAAAAATGTCTTCTTAAAGCGCCTTTTTTCTTAGAAAATTTTCAGAATTACTTTGTGTCGAAAATAGATGGCTGAATTGAGGCGGAATTATTTAAGTTTCATTTTTTTTAAATTTAAATCTCGTGTTCCGCACTGGGAAAAAATCAATTTCAATTTCCGTGTTTGATGGTGTTTTTTTTTTTTTTTCTTCATTTGAGTAAAAACAATGTCTCCTGTTCTCGGTAAAATAAATGTGTACTTCTAAAATTTAATTGATTTCATCGAATGAAATTCCCATGACACATATTACTAGGAAAATAATTAAAAAATCATAATGCATATCGTTGCTATTTCTTTTCACTGACAAATATATAACTTTGAACTTCTTTACAAGAAAAAAAAATCTACCTAGAAGTTTGAATTAAAAGAGTTGCAAAATGAAATCTCTAATTATTTTTTTTTCTGTTATATTGGCTTTGGAGGGTTTTTTTAAAGTGTTATCTCAAACATATTCAGTTAAACAATTTTTCAAACTTATCATTCAATGATTGTTGCATCTATGATCATTTAATAATTGTTGCATCTAAATGTACGGTTGGGTGAAAAATTTGTTCTAAAATGTTTTAAATAAAAAGAGCTTGTGCTTATATTTTTTGTATATTCTTATGTTTTATAGACGCCATATATAACCCTTTTTCATTGAATGCATGCTTTGGATTCCACAAATTTATCATTAATAATGTTTTTAAAAACTATTTTTAGCATGGTTAACTTTCCCTACAAATATAGGCATACATGTAGTAAAACATTATTCAGACCATGTTTTACTCCTCAATACTTCTTTAATCACTGAATTATTTATTATTATTTCTTTCTGTTTAATTATTTACTGCATGAAAAACAACATGATGTAAATTGTTTCATTTTGAGACTTTGAATTACAAAAAATAAGAAGAAAAAAAAAAACAAATTACTGATACACTAATATTGTACAGTTTGAGACTCGTATACGGCACTCGGTATAACACCTTCGCTAAGAAATCCGTTATATGAAATGAAAATAACATAATAACAACACCTTGAATGTAAATTCTTATCACCGATCAAGGTCCACCCTAAAGACGTTGCTTGTAAAAGTGTAAACAAGCAGCTAAGATTCACAAAGAAAACTTACCCTTCAATGCTTGATGCTGACTTCTGTCTGATTTGAAGTAAATTTGCTCATAAGCAAGCGTCAACAGTCGTGAAGTGAGGTATACCTTATATTTATATGGATGGCTACATTTTTTTTTCAAATGTTAGTGGGGAAGTATCTTTCAGCATTATCATTTTCAATGCCTCGAAACTGATCGTCATTTGTATAGTGGCACCTTCGTTGTCAGAGCAGCAATAAGAATCATAAAGAGATGGTGTACGTTAAAGAAGAAAATTTTTCTTCAGCCTCCTACATCCATGGTAAGCTGATCAATGTGATTAAAGTGAAAAACAACCTAAATAAAGCACAAATATTGGAGAAGATATAGCATATAGCTATTTCAAGGCTACAATGGAGCCTCTCCAATGAGGCTCCATTGTAGCCTTGAAATAGCTATATGCTGTATCTTCTCCAATATTTGTGCTCTATTTACGTTGTTTTTCACTTTAATCATATTGTAGCACAAAGCGTATATGATAATTTTTCATATAAGCTGCTCAATGACCAAGCAGACTACTTTTTGTCCAACTGATTTAACGAGAACATACTTTGCACGTATTTAGTGGGGTTTTTTTTTGGCTTCGGACATCGAGCCCGTGATCCTTCTATCATAAGTCCGATGTCTCAACCACTACGCTCTCATCGGCCTGTTTGTATACTTTAAACATATACTTTGAAAAGGTTTTAAATAAAAGTAGTTTAACGTAATCATCGGGACTATTTTTTTTAATTGAGCCAGAACTTGAAAAATGAAATACATTATAATTAATATTCTTGGTAAAAAAGCTAGTAAAGGGTAAACAAAGGCAACGTTACAGTAAAGGGAATATTTGAAACGCTAGTAGAATTATTAATTAAAAAACGCTAGTAGAATTATTAATTAATTTCAAATATCCTTATTGTTGATGCAAAAGTTCTTTTTTAATTTCCAAATCTAATATCACATGAGAACATAACCGTTCTGAATAAATTTCGCAGTAATTTTTAATACAAAAATGTAACGAGAGGGCACAAAAACAAATGAACACTTCTCTGATGTCTTATAGAAATATTTTTATACACCTACTTGTAGGATATCACAAAACCATGAAACGCACTGTTGAAAAGCTAAAGCCATTAGTACCCATATTTATGAAATGATCCCTCCCCCCCCCTTTTTTTTTGAACAGTTCAGCGAAACTATTTATCATTTAGTTCTTGTAACTACTAAAAAAATAGAGTAATAGTTAGTATTTTGTACAAAAATCTGAAACATAATTTGTTTTTTTTATTATTTTTAGTCTCCATCATTGGAAAATCCTTCCTTTATCATTAGAAAAATCTATAAATATTACCAGCTCAAAAATAACTCTAAAAACAAATTAGGACCATAAATAAATATCAAGGAAAAGCACTAAACAAACAGTCGTATTCTGAAATTCAAAGCTATAATCTTCTCTTAACCAGCCTTCCTTCAAACTTATCAAGTCAAGTACTTTAAACTTAGCCAAAAGACTTTTAGTCCAAGAGCTTAATTTAACATGAATTGCTTAAAGAACAACAAAACTTTGCTCTAGTCAGACGCTTTTAATAAAATTACTCTGCATTAATTTCTCTGAAATAACGTCAAACAAGTAAATCATGGTTAAAATTTTTGATGATATGCTCTGGAATAAATATTTATTTTTGAAGTGCTTTTGGAAATGGAGCGTTTGGAGTGTTAACATAGTTGCTCGTATACTCTTTCTCTTTCCACAAGGAATTGCTCGCATTAAGTATTTAACACCAGCACTGAAATTTCATATTTACGAATATTATGATTTGTTGATCACGCATTATGAATCGCTAATTGCTACATGGTGAAACCATTTTACGAGTAAAGCTTTTAAAGTTTATGTTGAACAAATAAGTTACACAAGCAAATGCTAATGATGCAAGATATATAATGTAACATTCATAAAGTTCTTGTCTCATATTCTAGTTTTAAAGATATTAGGTAAAATTTTGTATATATCTAACTCATATCTATCTATTTATCTATATATACGTATGTAGGATAAAATAATAAGAACACCCAGTGAAAATAGTTTTTTTTGACAGCCCAATAAACGACCGAAACGTGTTGCAACAGTTTGCCACCAGGGAAGGTATCAACCAAACATTTGGCAGTGTGAGCGTTGCATGGAAATATTCTGTATTTAACAAAGCGTGATTATGCCCGACCTCTCCGACGTGAAAAAAGACATGGTAATTGGAGCTCGTCTCGCTGGAGCGTCAGTGTCTAGAACAGCCAGTCTTGTGGATCTTTCAAGGACCACTTTATCAAGGGTTATGACAGCCTACACAAATCTGGGGAAGGTTTCTTCTGCGACGCAGAACAGTGGGCAAAAGTCGAAGTGATCGTGATAGACGAGTGTGGAAGAGGTACAATGAAACGCAAGACTACACAGATAACAACCAAAATGAATACATACCTTTGGAGCCCGATATCAATGAAATTATTCTATAAATTATTCTAGTTATATTCTGCCCACATTCATGGCAGAGTAGCAATTTCAAAACTGTTACTTTCGGTGCAAAATGCCATGAAGTGGTACAGAGACCACCTGGACACAACTGCAATGGGAACAAGCCATATTGTCTGATAAGTCATCATTTACACTATTCCAGAATACCGGACGTGTGTTCGTCCGGCGAACACCAGCAGAAACATGTTCTATTGACAGCTTGGTTCCTACCGTGAAGCAGGAGGGGGTTCTGTGATATTGTGGGTAGCAATATCTTCCCGTAGATCCTAGGACACATCATATTTGACTTTCTGTTAAAATCTCATTTAAACAGGACACAGTAACCAGAAAAATAATTCAGTCGTCTAAAATAGATCAAGTTAATTTATTATTACTTAACATCACCTGCTGATTTTTTATATATAAAATTCGCAACTAAAAAAAAAGTAAAACACTTGAGTATCAAATTTTGCAGCACTGTAATTTCTAAAGTTTTACACCATATGAGGCAGTGAGAAGCAAAGTGATGCAAGTGGACTATTTTAAGTTTCGAGTAAAACGCGTTTAAAGATCAAATCCTAGGTAGGCTTTCATTGATTTTTTTTTCTAAATCATGCTATACAGCAGCACCTACCAGGGCTACTAGTACCATCTCTTGCCCAAAGACAGAGGAGAGGTTCACCTACCATTTGTACTGGTTAGCTCCAAATTTTTAATTTTGCCACTTGCATCCCTTTGCTTCTCACTACCTTAATACCTCATATGAGGGATTAACTTCTGTCTAGAAACAACCTAATTAAAATTAATCATTGTGATAACAGTTTAATAATATTGAAATACTTGAATTTCATTCCTCATTTTTTAAAATGATAATAAAAATATTTATAAGTTACCGTAGAGATTAACATAGCAGAAAACCATTTGAATAACTTGTTACTAACTATTTGAGAAACTAAGGGACGAAACTTGCACTCGACGGGATTAACAATGGGAACTTTCATTTTTGAAGGCTACTGAGCCAAGACTGAACTGTGCAGCAAAATGCGGCCGGGGAAGTCACGAGTGGGAAAACAGTAGCGCACTGACGTGATTGCTGATTTCGCCTAGCACCTTCCAGTGTGGCTAGATTTTTTTGAGAACCTTACTTTTGGATCCACCCTTGTATACGAGTTGGTGATCCTTGAAAGGATTTTCTTCATTATCTTTACTTACTGATTGCAATCCGTATTGCAATCAAATTTCGTACTTGGACTATTTTTATTCTTTAAAAAAAATCGTATATGTTTTAACAAATATTTACAGAAAATTATTTTAAAAATGCTTATTTAAAATTCAAACTTTGTGTGTCTCATATATGGTCCCTTATCGAAATTCGACTTGAACAGATTTAAAAATGGCTAAAACCAGTAAGGTCAGTTGGTTAATGGAAACATAACTTTAATGTTTTAATTGCTGTCATTCCGTTTCGTTTTCGATTAACTCATAGATAACATTTTGTGCAATGTGTAGACGGCTACTCTCTTTCAAAGTCTTTGAGGTATGAAAAATTTGCCTTTATAAATGTTCGTTAGTGAATGAAGTTATATTTATTTTACCAAAGCGTGTTTTCATTCACTCTAGAGATTAGTTGAAATTAGTTATTTCGAACTTGTTGACCTTCTGGAGGAGAATGTTAAATCATCGAACTTTTAAAAGAGCAACTTTTTTCTGTGTCAAGCTCAAACAATGATGACGCCTACACAATTGGATAGAAACCCGCGGAACTCCCAGAACTCCTTTTTTTAAATTGCCTAGACACTCACCAATAAAATTAATCTAAAATATAACCACAAGAGTTACAGTAAAGTTTGTTTCCATTTACCGGAACTGACCCAGAATGATTTAAATCCGCAATTTTTAGACTCAGTTGTTGATGTAAAACTCAACTATCTTGCGTAAGCAAACTTTTAAAACTCACTACAGGGACAAAATGACTAATTGATCTTATTAACTTTTTACTTTTTTTTACATTAATTATCCTTTTGCATTTTGTATTTTAATTTATCCATTTTTTTTTACACTTTATATTTGTACATTTAAAAAAATTTCCCTTCTATACTTTATCATTTCTGCATTTTACATTTTTACATTTTGCTCCCTGATTACCTCTCTTCATGTGTTTGTGCTGAGTGCGCTTTCTAATCAATACGTTTTTCTATTTTCAAGAGTTACTGCTAAAAAAAAAAACTTTTAAAATTCATATGAATAAATATAGAAGAAGAAGTAGTTTTGAAAAAATGAGGTTCACATTGAAAAAAAAAAGTTAACACATCAAATTCATTGACTTGAGGGCGCATACATACTGCACTCAGCACAAATACATGGAGAGTGATCGGGGTGTGGCTGTGGACTGAGAGAAATCGGTTTCATAATTTTTTGACATCCTCTCAATCTATTTGTACTTGTGGCTTTCTTAGAAAGATATTTTTAGGGATTGTTGTGTTTGTCATATTGTTCTGCTTGTATTTTACTATCGTAAACAATTAGACTTAAACTGACTTCTATCGTATTTGATGCATTCTGCTCAAATTTCATGTAACTACAGCATGGCTCTAAAAAAAATCCTTGTGGTCTATACTTTATTGAAATATATCTCAAATCTCGAATACGATCTAACGCAATATTCTAGCTTTCTTTCCGAAATCTTCCGTCATGATTTAAAAATTCCCATCATTTCTCCTAGCGTTAAATCTTTCAAAGGAGTTCTTTGAAGTTTCAACTCATCAAATTTGTTCGGGTTAGCTTTAAGCAGATTATTATTTTTTTAATTATTTTTCTTTAAATTTTAGTGCACATAAAAGTCTTCAGAAAAGCAAAATTTTTAAGGATAATTTTGCTTTAAAGATATCAAAACTTTTGATTCGCAAAAATAAAAATTTTGCTCTTTTAGTCCGCTCGCAAAGGATTTTCTTTCAACATGGGAGAGTGTTAGTAAGATAGAAGAAGCTTGGTTCAAATTATTTTTTGACCAACTACAGAAGAGCATAACAGCATCATAACTTCCAGTTTTATTAAAAATTAGTTCCTTTTCAGATTAGCAACATTTATTTAGCCTTAACGTTTTTTTTTAAGAAAGTTATAAATAAACTTATGGAATTATGAATTTCAATGATTTTGATTCGCAAGGAATTTCAAAAAAAAAAATTTTTTTTTCAATAATATCTTTCACGAAAAACATGATACTATGATTATATAGTTATAAGCTACTAATTTAGCTTTACTAAAGCATGTTAAAAATAGGTGCTACACTTCTACTTATATTTCGACCCCACTGTGTAAAAGTCTACGAATTGTCATTTACTTTTCGCAACCTGGCAGGGACAGTGACGCAATTCTTAATTTCAGAAAAACGTACTAGATATTGATGTAAAATCTAAACTCAATGCAATTTCCGGCCACAAAACTGGCACAAAATTAGCAGACATAACTGGTGTGGTGGCATAAAAACGATATAATCAATAAGTGACATTTCATTAAGATTTAGAAGAAGATTTTTCGAATTTTAAGTATAAATTATTAATACTTATAATTTATACTTAATATTTATAATAAATAATTTATACTTAATATGAGTATAAATTATTAATGTCAAAAACAAAAACTAACCAGTAAACATCACATTATTCCTCGTATGGGGGTGTGCACCTCGAAGCGATTTTTCAAAAAATCGATTCTGTTCTTTTTCTATTCAAATTTTAAGAATATTTTACCCAGCAAATTATCATAACGTGGAAGAATAGATTACGAAACTATCATAACGTAAAACCGTAACATGGTCGAGCAAATGAACATAGCCAATTGGAGAGAAATTCATCATCCATTATTTGTAAATATACAGGCGAACCAAATGACCTTTTAATTTTCTACTACGGGCAAAGCCGTGTGGGTACCACTAGTCAGGAATAAAATAAAAGCTATTTCAAAAGTTTTCCGTACATTATTATTCTCATGCATGATAAGTATTTTTAGGTTCTTAAAATGTAGAGAATTTCAGTGAATGAGGTTTGTTTTGCGCTTAAAGAATGAAATATATTTCTAAGGTATAACACTACTGGATATTAACTGTAGAAAACTTTGAAAGCTGGTCGCCATCCTCTGTAATTAAACTGTCTCGATTGTAAAGTTCCGTCTCATGGTAGTAAATGAAATCCAAGTCTCGATTGCTGAATTTCATCTCATGGTAGTAAATGAAATCCAAGGAGTAAATGGAAATGTTATGTATGGCATATATACATCTAATATCGCTCAAGAACTTATATCTCGAAAGCCGAAGCCATTTTGCAGATGGTCTGAAATCTCTCGTAGGTTTACGTCTTTTCTGAATAATTCTAATCGCTGTGCTCAGAAAATATATTTAGTATCGAATATCGCATGATCGATTAAGAAATGCAGTGAAAGTTGTGGTAAGTATCATACTTCGAAAAATGACGGATTTATGGTACACGTTTAAGGTGTTAGAATACTAAACTAAAACTTCACAACTTTAAAATGTCACGAAAAATGTATTTAATGGACAGTTTAAATGAATAATGATTTTGAGGACGATAATCGTATAGCATTCATTTTAACTGTGATGATGTAAAACGGAATGAAGGATGTAGCATTCCAAAACTATGTTCTGCATTTCATGCGTGTGAACTTTAGAAATGTGATGCCTTGAACTTTTAAGTTTCGCATATATGTGTATATATATATATATATATATATATATATATATATATATATATATATATATATATATATATATATATATTTCAAATTTAGATACTTTCTCTGAATAGATTATTTTAGACTGCATTGCTTAAAAATATGCTTCTTATATAAGCTTAAACTAAAAATATTAGGGGCTCATTCAATTCTATTGTGTTTTATTCGATCTTTCCTTCTGGGTAGGGCAAAGCAAGTTTTTGGCAGCGCTATCGGGAGATATAGTTATTCATATTCGATTTCGTCGATTTCTAATAGATATGAATGCGTTCCTTAATTTGATAGTGTCAGCAATTGAATCACCTTATTTGTATAACAATTACATTATAATGTTGAGACGTTTATGATTTCTTACGCAACGAAGTTTTGCTCATTACCCTTTTAAATTATTCTTTTTAATGAAATATATGCGTTACGTACGTTACATATAATGTAACGTACGTTTTTAATGAAATCTATATGCGTACGAGCTGTTACATACGTTACAAAGTGTTCGTTTTTCCGTGGAATGGCCCCAAAGCAATTTTTCAAAACTTTAATATCGCGCACTTGATTTTTGAAATAGTCTTATAGTCTTTTTTTTTCTTCTCTTTTTTGTGAGAGAACTTCACTAAAACGTGAAGTTCTTCGAGATCGTAAACGTGTTATACATGTCTAGTTTCAGCAGCACACGCTTAGAGATTTTTTTGAAAAAACAGGAACTTCAAATCTAGACTATATCTTTCGTTTCTAGTCGCTTACGCTATGACAAATAACTTTAATGCTATTATTCGATTACGTGCATCATTTATTCTCTGCATGGTAACATTCGAGAATAAACGTTTTGAGAAATAGTTTCCGTTCGGGTTATTGTCTGATTACAATATTTTTCCCTATTAGAAAACAATGAATAATAAAGCACGATCTAGCGCAAATAATCGAAGTCTTAGTCGTTTTTGTCTCCCAACTATTGACGTCATCGATTAGCAAGTTATATATTATGCAGTTTTTCTGAATTAATAATAGTTCCTTCATTAATATTTCAACAAGGATTAACCGAAAAACTTATCGTATTACTTCCCATATAAAAGAAGTTAAACAAAAGACAGTAATGTTTGAGAAAATAAATGTTAAATGGACAAAAATAAATGTTAAATGATGTTGACATGTAAATGACCACGCAAATGTTTATGTAAAAGATTGATTGATTGATATAAAGTAATGAGTATATGATTTGAAAAAGAGCATTTGTCAAAATTTCAGTCCTTAACACTTGATTTTTTCTTCTAATTTCTGCTGCTTTAACGTTGTCTTATGTTTTGAGAAAATCATCTGCATAATATAGTGAGATACAAAGAATTGTACGTGGCAAAAGAAAGTTTTTGAGTAAAAAGAATCCAAAGTTCAGATCATATGGAAGCCCCAGAGGTTCAACGAGGGAAGGGGGTTACAGGGACAATCCCGAAAAATTCTTTATTTTAGGCTATATTGGCAATTTTGGTTTTTAATATACTTGCATGTGTAAGTACTGTATGACCCAAGAGAAAGTTCTGACTAATAACCAACCTGTAGCTCGGACCCAATCTTCTTGCTGGGTGAGCAGGAAAGCCGGAATGTATTTTTTTTTAATTTATTTTTTTCCAGTATCACGCAAGATATCAGTATCTGTTAATGCTAATAATAACATTATTTTGCCACAAATAATATTGTTGTGCGCATATTATTTCACTAGTTATCTTCAAATTTTCAATTTTGTATACATTCACAATATTTATGGACACTTCTAAGCTTCTAAGTATCTCGTCTTTGAATTTGTCTAAATTTTAAGAAGATTAAAGGGTACCACAACTGATGGGAGTTGCCGACTTAACAGGTAAATTAGGACTGGAGAACGTTAACAATGTTTGGATAAATGATATTAAATTTGATTTTTCGTACATTTATTTCTTTGCTTGCATTAATAACAATATTTAAAACACAATTACCAGTAAAATATTGATAATTTTACAACAGCGTATTAACTAGACGTGTACATATGTTTCACGTAAATTATAAATATTTTACAAACTCATTTCTTTCTTAAGATTCGTCGTGGACCTTAATCCAACAACTCGCGTCACTTATTGAAGTTTTGTAAAAGTCATTTCTGAATTTTAAAAAAATCGACGAAAAATCTGATATAATAAGCTTCCAGTAATTGGAATAACTGTGACACAGAAAGCACAAATACAGTTTTTGAATATAAAATATTGGAATGGCTGGTACATACAGTGGCTCCCAAAAGTGTTCGTACACCTTGAAATTTTGTAGTAAAACCAAAATAACTCAAAACTGAATTCAAATATGAAGTCCAATTTTTATTTCACACCATTCCTATGCCATTCTGAATAAAACCCAGTAGTTTTTTTCAAAATATTGCCACATTTTATTTTTGAAATTTGTCAAAAAACGAAGAGGCAGAGAAAAGATACGTCACAAAAGTCATCGTACACTGAAATATTTTGGAATAAATTCATAATTAACTTTATCATATGTGATTTTTTTTTATTATTTTTGCATTGTAATGATACTGTAAAGTCATTTGCCTTTAATTTTTTGTGTATTTATTCCCTAATATTCTGCTTATTATTTTAAAACGGCTGGTATGCGTAGAAAACAACAAACACGATTCGACATTTGATTTTTTCCCTCACACTAGCCGTAAATTGTTTTGAAATGTCTCTAAATTGGTTAATTTATACCATTCTATATTGAAGTGCTTGATAAAATGCTTTAAAGACAAGAATCGGATCGAAAACAAGGTAAGAAAAGGTCAACTGGCAAAGTTAACAAAGCGTAATCGGAGGTTTACAGTTAAAAAAAAAAAACATGGAAAAATACACATTTCAGAACTGAAAAAGTTTCTGCAGAATTGAATGAAACATTTTGCGTTTAATTTTTACCTAAAATTGTTTGCCAAGGTTTCTGATTAGCTGGATTACATGGGACCTCTTCCCGCAGAAATTTTTTTGTTCGTGCGAAAAACAGTAAGCTTACGCTTTCCGTCGTAAAATCAATGATAAATAAGCTCAAAACGTTTTGGAACAACGTCTTACTTATAGATGAAAATAAATTCAACATTTTGGGTTAAATTGTTGTATAATTGTAAATGGAAGAAAAAAATGAGAAATTTAATCTTAAGAACTTAGTTGGATCAGTTAATCAGGACGGTGAAGGTGTTTTTGTGTGAGTTGTGTGAGAATGCATCTCAGCATCAGGACTTGGAAATTTGGAATTTTTTGGTGAAATAATGAATTATGCTGTTCATTTAAATATGTTAAATTATTTTAAATTATTAGCCATAAATTTGGTAATCGGAAACAACTTGGTTTTTTATCAAGATAACGAGAAGAAGCACATGTTCGCGTTTGGTGCCTCAAAATTTGTCCTTAAGCTTAGAAATTAGCTCCTCAATCGCTAGATTTAAACTTAATAGAACATATTTGGAGATATCTGGTGACTAGATTACGAAAATACACCATTGAAACTAAAAGCGAACTAGAAACAGTAAGACTCGTAGTGCGGCTGAACACTTAATCAGAAATTGCACAAAAAAAGAAAGAAAAAACAATGAAATCTATTCCCAGACATTTAAAAGCTGTTGTTGTTACTGCATGTTCTTCTACTAAATAATAACTTAGTAAAAAGTTAAATTATTTACTAATTTTTTGAAATTTTTCAAAGTGTACGAAAACTTTTGTGAGATAAAATTTCCGACACTTTTTGGTTTTTGCTTTTTAAAAAATTAAGATTTAATATTTTATTAAAAATTTTCATGTAGTTTTCTTAAAAATAGATCATAGATCTTATAATAAAATACTTATTCCGCAATATTAATTCTAACCAATGGATCAGGGCATATTTCATTGAAAGTCGTAGGTGTACGAACACTTTTGGGAGCCACTGTATGTGGCTTTACCATCATAACTTTTCACAGAAGCAGACTTGTCATTCTGAAATATCTGATGCAGCCGTCAGGCATATCTCAGCAGTCTAGGTTTACAACTCTCGCAATCTTTGTCGTGGATGGAATTATTGTCATCACTTTCTGTGTTAGATATTGCCTCAACGTCTGTAACTCTATCTAATTAACTGGCATTTATTCAATCCTTAAAAATACTATTATCCAGCAGACAACGAGTTTTTGGTTTGGATGCGAGTGCGAGTAACACAATGTAAAAAATTTAAATCCTCGCTCTTGGTGTTATGTTGGCCAATAGTTGACTGCAATAAGCGCATTTTATTTGCCAGCGCCGACGGTCAAAAAATAGAAAATATAAACATATTATTGTCTCATAAGCAAAACATTTATTATTGTTTCAGTTTGTACTTCAAAAAGTGTTTTTTTTTTTTTTTTAAATCTATTATAGTGTGTTTTCACTTGGTGCTCATTCGCCATTTTGATAGTTCAACTCTGGCAAACACTTGTTCCCGTCGCTGTATTGCATTTGAAGTATCTCTACGAATGTAAAATCTCTCTTTTTTTTCATTTGTAATTCTGATGCAATTTAATTTGAGGTTTTTAATGACGTGTTACAAACGTTTACCTAGTGAAAGTTCGTGTTAAACGTATCCAAATACATTAATCTTGTGGTTTTTTCCCATTGTTTCAATGAAATACACTAAAATTATGGCCAAGTGCTTTGAAACAAAAGAAATATTTCGTGCATTGATATGAAAATATAGGCCAATGCACCATGTCCTTTTATTACCTGTATGTATATACAAAATCCTCTTTCTTCGCTTTTTCAAAGCCTTCGAAAACAATTGAAAGTGGATTCAAATCCCATGTGGTCCTGAAACTCAAGGACTGGAACAAATGACTGGAAGAGGAGAAGCCAGAAAAACACGTCCATACAAAATCGATACTTTCTGTTGTTCTACGTCTATTCCTTTCCGATACAATGACCGACAATGGATCACAAAGAGTTTGGAAGAATTCTTCTCTTGTTTAAGTTTTTCAATTTATCTTCATTTTTATAAAGTTTCTGCAGGGAGGATTGACGTGTGTGTGTAAGATTTATAGAAACCTGTGCAGCTGACTCGTGTGAGTAGATTTCCTCAACATTTCATTTTTGTATTTAGTTTTTTTAAAAGTTCAGTGTATGACATTTTTGAATTGTTCCTTAGAATAAGCTTTTTTTCTTCGCATTTCTAATAAATAAAATATTTCACACAAATACCAACTTCTAATTATTTCAAAATGTTCGAGGTAAGAATTTTTAACTTCGATTTAGGATTAAAGAAATAAATAAATAAAAAGAGATATCAAATTCAGTTGAGTTCCAAGTACGTAAATACCTTCAAGAGTAAAAGAAAACAGATTGTATGGTTTTGAATACCAAACTTTTGTTATGCTTGTTATGTTTATGTTAAATAGTCAAATATATATATATATATATATATATATATATATATATATATATATATATATATATATATATATATATATATATATATATATATATATATATATATATATATATATATACAGAGTGTTCCTTTCTAACCTAGATGCAGGATTAAGATATTGAAAGGTTGAAGCAAAAATAATGAGCTGATGTGTGCATCACATGACATCTTTTTACTCCAATTTAATGTCATTTCCCCATTATTGGATATTTTAATGTGATTCAGTTGTTTACTCTCTAAATATCACCAACGGTGACCAAATTTAAACCAAATTAAAAAAAAAGAAAAAAATCCCCAAATTTGTCGCCAAGTTGGCGACAAAACTTGGCGACCGCAAGATTGGCGATATATCGCCAAGTATTCGACAAATTATAACACAACATAAGTTTACATTGAAGTTAACAATTAACCCCCAAAAAGAGGCAAAAGACCGTCTTAGGAAAACCGAATGCAACCTAAAAGGAAGGTACAGAACTAAAACCCCACTAACTAAGGTGCCCCACTAAGGAGTCTACGTACCAAATTTTAACTTTCGAGGACATACCGTTTTTGAGTTATGCGAGATACATACACACATGCGCACATATATACCTACATACGGACGTCACCAGAAAATTCGTTGGACTTAACTCGGGGGTCGTAAAAATGGATATTTCGGGTGTCTGTACGTTCCTAGGCCACGTGTGATCGGGTCGAAAAAAAAACTCAACATTCATTCGGGGGTGAGAAAAAGGGAAATTAAGGTCGATTTTTGAGTGAAATTTTTTTCGCGAATACAATACTTTATATTTTGTAAAAGAAAGTAAAAATGAGTCAAAAATAGAAAATTTAACTTTTCATACGGGCCCTAGGTCCCTTAACTTATGTTTAGGGAAATACTCTCCATAGAAAAATATTACGAACACAAAAAACTGGACATTTGTGCGACCAAACTTCGCGGAAATATTAGAGTTTGAAATCCTTAGGGACCATAAACAAATTAATATCGCAAAATTTCGCCCTGCCAGTCGAATAGCGAACTTTTCGACAAGGTATGATAATGAAGTAAGTTTTTGTCAAAGTCGGAAAATTTGCACTTTTCATTGTTTTGAAAACCAAATACAGATGCTTTAGTACTATAGTACATTTAAAAAAAATCAGTGTAAAAGCACTTACAGTTTAATACAAAGAATTCGAAATAAAACACATTAAGTATTGCTTTCTTGCAAGTTAGCACAAAAAGAAAAACGAAACATAAGACGACGAATGTAGCGAAAATATACGTTTTTTTTTTACTTGGTCATCATAGCTGCACCAAATGTTTTCCTTGGACCAAAGTACATAGTTGGATACGGGATAAAAATTCTGCTTGTACGTTTTGCAGCATCACTGGGGTAACGCATCTGGCTGCAGATAAAATTCGATTCTGCAAATCTTACTTTCTAAAAATCACCAGAGGAAAAAATCAAGAGGAGTTAGATCTGGCGATCGAGGAGGCCATTCTATTCTACTAGACCTCCTATGATATTTTCATCAAACATACTACGTAGAAATGCTCGGGTAGGAGCTGCTTTGTGTGCAGGTTCCACGTAAACATCTACGTAATATATCCTCATACTATTTGGAGGGTTCATGTTCCATCAAAAAAGAAGGGTCCCACTAACGTTCCCTTCCAGATGCCACACCAAACGTTAACGGACCATCGCACCTGATGCTTACTGTGGCGTTGAATATGTGGATGTCTTGAAAATGTACACTCGTCTGTCCAAAGAATGTCACTCAAAAGCAACGGTTTCCGTTCCTAACTTGTTCGTAATAAAATTGTTAAAATCGAAACGTCTATCTTCATCTCCAGGTAAAAACGCTTTGTACCAATCGCGGTTGATAAGCATGAGCGCCGTAAGGATTTAAAACTCTCCATACTTGTGTGTTTGAGGAAGCACATGCTTTGCTAATGTCTTTAATGCTTGAATGCGGATACGCAAGAGCATATTCCAAAATTTCTTCGTCTGTGACATACATATTCGAACTGAGATAGAACTAAATTTGAGAAATTGCAAATACGGCCCTAACTTGGGACACTGTTCTAAGCTTAGGTACTAAGACAGAAAAAAATGTCTACGGGAGGAATATTGATTAAATAAATTTAATAATTTTATTGACACAAAGACATAGTTTTTAAAAAAATACTATTCTGATGACAAAAAATGCTTCATACCATTACAGGACAGGATTTGTCATCCATCCACTATAATATTAAAATCTGTTCGCGTCCGTCTGTCTGTCTGTCTGAAGATCGATCTCCTCAAGAACCGCTGTGAATCGAGAGTCAAAACGATGGGTACCGATCAATTCGAAATTTTCCAAAAAAAAAACAATAGAACCAATCTCGTAATTGTGCGACTTTAATTAGCGGAGATATTAATTAAAACATAAACTAACATAACGTTATTCAGGAATTTTTATTTCTTTCCTGTTGCCATTTTGTATATGGGTGAGCAAGTAAAATTCTAACAATTGTTTTAATAGAGAAATTTTTTGGCTGGAAATTTTTAAATGAAATATTTTGGCTGCTGTCCAATCGGCTGCTGTCCAAATCTTAAAACAACGTTTCCATCTAGAATTTAATTTTTAAATTAGTTTAAAATTGGTTGCTCTATTCGGACATAGCATTTATTTTACCGTCTGTCTTTTTTTTTTTTTTAATTCAACGTTCTTAACTCTTTTCAGCATATGAAAGTTGTTTCTTTAGCTATGTTTATTAATTGTAGTGTAAGTTTATCATTGACTGGCCTCATATTTTGGTAAATTTAGGATGTGCGACTAATTATGTTTATTTTGTTGGACTTTTTCCCGTCACATGGGTGAGTTTTCGAATTGTAATAACTTTTTTTTCCTTCCTGTTTCTATTTTTGAAATACAGTTTGTATCGTTAAAAGAACATGTTGAATTAAAAATTGTTTGGATTTCTTTAAGAGAAACAGAGTTGAACAAAAAAGGTTGTTTTTAAGGATTTTAACTAAAGTTTAATTGGAATCTAATGACTTGATATTAAATTTATGCTTATTGGTGCTTATTAAGTCTTGGTGCTTTAGTTTCACGTAATCAGTCAAAAAGTACGTGTTATTTTATGTAAAAAAGCTGATAGTAATTGTACATAAATATTTCAGATATATTCTATCAGATTTAATTCAGTTTAAAGTGAGCACAGGTTATAGTTGATAATGCATATATTTTCATATTTTGTGCTAATTGAAAATACTCATAACTTGTATTATTGATAACTATGATTAACGTTAAAGAGATTTTTGCCAAAAATATGCTCTACTGGTGTTTTGCAAACCTTGCATTACGCGTATTTCTTTATTCCTTAGCGATTTAGAAACTGATGTAAGAGCAATACAAAAACATCAATTGGACATCTCTTTAATTTTTGAAGTAGCCCGTGCAACGACGGGCACGCAGCTAGTTGGTAAATTAAAAATGGAATCTATCAATGAACGAAAGACGTTTCACCAAAATCTTACAAATATTCTACTAATGAGAAAATCAATCTCAAATTATAGATGAGAAAAATTCATTTTTTTTGTTTTCCAGTTATCATTTGGACCAATGAAAATAAAATGAATAACATAGGAAGTTAAGAATCAGCTATATGAGGAATTATTTGGGCTTAACAGGTACTTTTATGCTTTCAAATGTAACGGGGAACACGGAAACATTGAACTCAAAGATTGGCAAAACGTTTAAGCAAGGTAGGCAAAATATGGAAGATATTGAACTTGAGGGACAACCTTCAACGTCCATCATAGAGACAATGATTAACACTGCTGCTATTATCATCAAGGGGAATCACAGAATTATTTTACATCAGTGATTTATGATTGTTTCTTAAACTTAAGAAACCATTACGAGCAAACATTTTGAAAGCAACAAAATATGTCTAAACTCTGCGGAGGCGGTTTTGAAAAAGCTCTCACAAACTTAACGTTCTCAAGTTTTTAAGAAGTAGATAGAATGTTAGAATAAATGCAGTTAGTCCCGCAGAAGTTATTCTCAAAAACACCATGTAAATTATGACGATTAAAGTTGTTCTGTATTTTTTTATAATTTTAGTCTTATGACTTATTGAACAGCCAGAGTATTTAATATCAAATGTTATTTTATCTTTATTTAGCTGTAAAATAAACTCCTTTAAAACGATAATTGGTGACGAAAGCTATAATCTATTGTTGCATGCGCAAGAGAAAAATCAATATGTTAAGTTTCCCAAGTTAGAGAGCAGGATCTCTAACTTGGGACAGTGATACTTTTTTGTACTATTTTTAAGGTACACATCAAAACATATGTCCTTGTCCGGAAGTAAAATACAAAGGCTCTTCTTAAAATTAGAAAACTTTTTTTTAATTAAAAAAATATGATTAATATACTACAGAAGGTTAAATTTCAAAGCTATCACAAGTATTCGGTCTTGACTGTACTATGTTAAGCGTATTTCTAATCTTTCATGTTGCGTGCTTTATGTTCTCACTGTGCTCTTCCGTATTTAAAAATGTATCTAAATAGTAGTCTAATGAAGTATAGATTAGCTGTGATTTAGTTACTACGCACTAAAACATTTGTATTTAAAAAAGTTCGTACACATTATCCTGCTATTATTGAAAATTAAAATTGACCTTGTAGCAATATAATTAAGGTGTAGACTCCACTTAATGCATTGGCATTAAATTTAGCTATTTAGAAAACAACGATTAGATGTAAGCAATGAAAATTTGACTCGCCCTTCAATTTATGTCAGTTTTAGTTTATTTAAATATTTTCACTAATCTTTACTAGCGGAAGTATGCTCTTAGCAAAGACTTGACCACAAACAAAGGTAAGAAGTTATTCAGAGTTAAAACATCAACTATTCTTCTATATTGTCTGATCGGTTCCCCAGAGGTTGTTGGGCCTTTGACGACACATAGTGGTCGCTAAGCTAAACTGCGTGTTAGTTTCCTTTTTAATTCAGCTAACAGGAGACACTGAAAAGTAAATGGAAAGAAGCAAGTACACTCAAACCTGTTCTTGTGCAATGGATAAGAACCACATAAAAAAAACTGCTCAAAACTTCACGAGTAGTTATAAAAAAAAATTTTCGTAACACAGTTAAATGTATTTTTTATGCGGTGGATAGGGAGGTTCAGGGGTTGGAAGTTAGAATCAATGAAAAGCTGTATCTGACCCGGATCTTTTAACTTGCTTTAAAAAGCGTTGACTGCTCCGATAAAGGGCAAATTATTTTTCAGTTATATTTATGTGGAGTAAAATGCGAATCTATATGATTTGATAAATTTATGAAAAAAGTACTAGAAATTGAGAGTTTATGTCCGGTGCACTAATACGTTAACTATAAAGCATGGCACTTAAAATGTTAAATAAAGCACAGTACAGTATAAAGAAATCCTAAAAAACTTTTATTTAGGTTTTACCTTGCATTATTTAAAATCTAAGTTGTAAGACAAGGATTTACGCAACCGAATTCAAGCGCAAACGGATTAGACGAAAAAAAAAAAAAAAACACTTCAATGAAATGTATGTATAAGAAAATAATCAACATAAGAAGAGTACAAATCATGAAAACATTAAAGAAAAGTAGCGACCCTTAATTAGTCACTTTCATTACACGCAAGAGCAAAGACTGAGTGAATTTCAAATACATATTTGCTCTTGCGTGTCAAGATGTTTTGGACGGTTGATGGGGCTCCCTTGCAGTTATGAAATAGCAATTTTCCTTAGTTTATTGATGATACGCGCGTTACTTTTGTAGATTATTTCTATTTATTCATATTTTTGCAAAGATAATTAGATTGTTTCTCATCACATCGGAACTACTTAAGTTTTGTATATATTTGCTTCTATTTTTACTTCCTTTTACAAAAAAGGAAGTATTGTATTCGCGAAAAGTTTTCACTCAAAAATCGACCTTAATTTCCATTTTACTCTCCTCCGAATGAATATTGTTTTTTTTTTTTTTTTTCGACTCGACCACACGTGGATAAGTGCCTAAAAATGTATAGACACCCGAAATATCCATTTTGACGATCTCGACGACAACGAGTTTTCTCGTGACGTCTGTATGTACGTATGTATGTATGTGCGGATGTGCGTATGTATGTCGCATAACTCAAGAATGGTATGTCCTAAAAAGTTGAAATTTGGTACGTAGACTCCTAGTGGGGTCTAGTTGTGCACTTCCCCTTTTGGGTTCATTCGGGTGTTTCTAAAAGGGTCTTTTGCCCCTTATTGGGGGGAAATCATCGTTAATTTCGATGTAAACTCAAGTGGTGTTATAATTTGGCGGACACTTGGCTATATATCGCCAGTATTTTGGTCGCCAAGTTTTGTCGCCAACTTGGCGAAAAATTTGACGATTGTTTTTTTTTTTTTTTTTTTTTCATTTTTAAATCTGGTTTCCATTTCGCCACTGTTGGTGATATTTAGAGAGTAAACTATTGAATCACATTAAAAATGCCAAGAATGGGGAAATGACATTAAATTGGAGTAAAAGGAAGTCATGTGATGCACACATCAGCTCGTTTCTGACTATGTACAACGTTTTCAACATACTTTTTCCCCTATAATTATATGAAGCGAAATGTATACGCTATTGTGTGGAATAAGTATTACACATAACGTTATCTCAAAAATGCTGTCGCACCCTTCGCTACATATAGATACTGCATCATGCTACCCTTTATTATTTCACTCTACGTAACATCATCATTTCTCATGTAAAATCATTAAGTATTTTCCTTTCAACTCTTTTCAAAATTTAAAAATAAGAAAATTAATAAAAATTATTATGTGTCAAAAGAAAATCCTAAAACCAATGTAAAAAACGTTAAAGTAGCATTAAAACTGTAGACGCATGATTTGGGGTTAGCAAGAAACACCTTCACCAACGTAAAACTTTGTCAGGTTTTGGATTTCTTACTTTAAAATTCAAAATGTAGTGAAGGAAGGGATTTCTTGTTAACCACAAAACATGTATCTGCTCATTGAATTCTTTCTTTCTGCTTTATTGTGCCTGTGAGAGAGCTCCTGCCCTTTGTTTGCATTCCTGTTGGTTCTTTTTTGGTTTATAATTTTCTCATTGGTGTTTGGTTAATCCGCTATTTTTATCTTTTGAGCTGTTTGCATATCTAGCTCTTGGCTTTTGTCGGATATCTTTTTATCCATAAACTCATTATTTTTTGCATTGATAAAGGCGTTCCTTGTAACGCCAAAACACGTGTCTGCAATAATATGCAATTTGTGCTTTTTGGCATTGTTATTTCTTACTTTACCAGTTTGTATTTTTTTTAATTTGTCATTAACTCTTCATAAATCATTAAAATGATAGGATTTTAATTTTAAAAAGTTTAAGATTAAAAGTTTGATACCTTTATAAAATGTTAATAATGATGAGAAGTGAGGTTCAACTTTGAATTAAATTACTGATTGGCTAGTAATGACGCATCGAAAATAACGATTTTCAACTCCTTTTTTGCGTTGCACTTGAAAAAATACCACTTTGGAAAGATATCTACAGTAAAATATTATTAAGAAGTAAAATTTTCTTTCTAGAATATCGAAAACCCTGATTTTCATAACTTTCCGTTCGTGTTGCACATTTTAAAATTCCACTTTAGAAAATTCTACGATATAATAATCTGAAATTCCTTCACGTTTTTTGAAGCTGTGTCCATTAAAATGATGAATGCTGCAAAAGTATGTGGTTTCACTACCAGTACCCACAAATTTCGACTGCTTCACCCCGCACTCAATAGAGACTGCTTTGAGGGAAAGCATTTGCTTGCTGTTCACGGCAGCGGCAAATTGATTTCCTGAAGTGACAGTTTCAGGACATTGAAAGTTTGGTTGAATAAGGGCAGTTTGGGTCCTGAAATTTAAGAAGACATTTCCTTAAACTTCTCCGAGACAGTTATATTAAGAAATAGGTCTCTTTTTTGAGAAGCAACATTGTTTAGGTTTGCTCGATTTAATAATACGAAATTAATATAATACGAAATTAATAATAATACTTTATTATAATACGAAAATTTAGTTTTAATAATAGGAAAATAGTTTTTATGGTGAAATATGAAAGATAAATAGCCTAAATGTTTTCAAAGGTATGTCATCATATAAGTAAAGGTATGTTTAGATTCACTGTACAGTCAAGCCTGCTTATTAGAAGTTTGGTTGAATAAGGGCAGTTTGGGTCCTGAAATTTAAGAAGACATTTCCTTGGAAAACTTCTCCGAGACAGTTATATTAAGAAATAGGTCTCTTTTTTGAGAAGCAACATTGTTTAGGTTTGCTCAATTTAATAATACGAAATTAATATAATACGAAATTAATAATAATACTTTATTATAATACGAAAATTTAGTTTTAATAATAGGAAAATAGTTTTTATGGTGAAATATGAAAGATAAATAGCCTAAATGTTTTCAAAGGTATGTCATCATATAAGTAAAGGTATGTTTAGATTCACTGTACAGTCAAGCCTGCTTATTAGAAGTTTGGTTGAATAAGGGCAGTTTGGGTCCTGAAATTTAAGAAGACATTTCCTTGGAAAACTTCTCCGAGACAGTTATATTAAGAAATAGGTCTCTTTTTTGAGAAGCAACATTGTTTAGGTTTGCTCAATTTAATAATACGAAATTAATATAATACGAAATTAATAATAATACTTTATTATAATACGAAAATTTAGTTTTAATAATACGAAAATAGTTTTTATGGTGAAAAGTGGAAGATAAAAAGCCTAAATGTTTTCAAAGGTATGCCATCAGATAAGTAAAGGTATGTTTAGATTCACTGTACAGTCAAGCCTGCTTATTAGAAGTTTGGTTGAATAAGGGCAGTTTGGGTCTTGAAATTTAAGAAGACATTTCCTTGGAAAACTTCTCCGGAACAGTTATATAAAGAAATAGGTCTCTTTTTGAGAAGCAACATTGTTTAGGTTTGCTCGATTTAATAATACGAAATTAATATAATACGAAATTAATAATAATACTTTATTATAATACGAAAATTTAGTTTTAATAATACGAAAATAGTTTTTATGGTGAAAAGTGGAAGATAAAAAGCCTAAATGTTTTCAAAGGTATGCCATCAGATAAGTAAAGGTATGTTTAGATTCACTGTACAGTCAAGCCTGCTTATTAGAAGTTTGGTTGAATAAGGGCAGTTTGGGTCCTGAAATTTAAGAAGACATTTCCTTGGAAAACTTCTCCGAGACAGTTATATAAAGAAATGGGTCTCTTTTTGAGAAGCAACATTGTTTAGGTTTGCTCGATTTAATAATACGAAATTAATATAATACGAAATTAATAATAATACTTTATTATAATACGAAAATTTAGTTTTAATAATACGAAAATAGTTTTTATGGTGAAAAGTGGAAGATAAAAAGCCTAAATGTTTTCAAAGGTATGCCATCAGATAAGTAAAGGTATGTTTAGATTCACTGTACAGTCAAGCTTGATTATTAGAAGTTTGGTTGAATAAGGCCAGTTTGGGTCCTGAAATTTAAGAAGACATTTCCTTGGAAAACCTTCTCCCTGACAGTTATATAAAGAAATGGGTCTCTTTTTGAGAAGCAACATTGTTTAGGTTTGCTCGATTTAATAATACGAAATTAATATAATACGAAATTAATAATAATACTTTATTATAATACGAAAACTTAGTTTTAATAATACGAAAATAGTTTTTATGGTGAAATGTGAAAGATAAAAGCCTAAATTTTTTCAAAGGTATGTCATCATGTAAGTAAAGGTATGTTTTGATTCACTGTACAATCAAGCCTGCTTATTAAAATATCGGTTAAATGAATATCCCGCTTAACTTAATGCATTTTCAATGTACCAAATCAATGTAATGCGTTATTTTGATCCCGGTTAATGGAATATCCCGCTTATTAGAATAATTTTCGTGGCAAAATGGCTATTTCTTAAGAGATTTCGACTCTATTTGCACTCAGAAATGCAAGATAATGAAAAGTTAATGACAAATAAATACCTTAGTGCTTGAAAAATGAATGAATGAATTACCAAAGTTTTGATGCACAAAAATTGTAACTTTTTGCAGACACGTTTGTGTTTCGATCCCTACAAGGAACACCTTTCTTAATGCAAAGAAGTGTGATCTTTTTAATGTCATCCCTGGATGACTTTTCATCCAAAAGTTCACACTTCTTTGCCTTGAAAAAGGTGTTCCTTGTAACACCGAAACACGTGTCTGCTGTAAATTGCAATTTAATTACATCAAAACGTTGGTAATTCATTCATTTAATGAAAAGTTAGTTTTTCATTTTTCATGAATGAGTAAAAGCATGTATGATTTTAGAGAAATTTGGGTTGAAGTAAGGACAAGAATCCGAGATTAGGAGTTGAAGACGTTTTCGTTACATTTTTCCACTCGCTTAGCTACACTTTCATTCTGGTAGTATCTGCACCTCAAAGCCAGAGCAATGTAAGTCATATATTCGCAACTTTAGAGGATATAGGAAAATCTTTTATCTGGAACATGCATAACATTGAACGCGCGATTTTTTAACACGGGTAAATAATTATAATTTTTTTTTAGAATTGCGTTCACATGGCTCGATGCGTAGTTGTATTCTACATACAATGCACTAAAACAGAAAATCGCAAATTTTTGGACTTTCGTCAGTCTGGCTCTGAGGTATAGATATATAACAAAAACAGTCATGATCAGTAAGTTACCGCCCATTAGCCAAAGGTAAAGCAGAAATACATGAAATACACCGCGATCTCAGTCAATTCCGAGTGACGAGTGACAGTCACTCGTCTGATCAGTGCTAATTCTGTATTAGCTACCAGTTTTGTTTTGCACTCTTGGCTTCCTTAAGAGGTTTTCCACCTCCAGCTCATTCACTTCCTATGCCGGGCTGATGAGTGCTAATAAGCACGAAACTGCAGTTCTTTGCTGGATTTGACTGAACTGGCGGTGTATTTCATGAAAAACAGTCATATTTTTTTTTTGAGTAAGCTAAGCCAAGGTGCACAACAGCACAAATAAAAACATTAAAAAGAGTTAAAAACACAGCAAACAGCTGTTTCGAGGCTATTAAAAACAGGCCTCTTCATCTGTGCATAAAAAAAAGATTGGTTCCCGGAGTCCGAACTTGGTTCGTGTACTTCTCGTTCACTGGATTGTTAGTAGGACTTCGTGAACCATTCTTTTCTTTTATGCACTGATGATGAGGCTTGTTTTTAATATCCTCGAAACAACTGTTTGCTTGAGTTTTAAATTCTTTTTAATGCTGTTTTTTTGTTTGCACGTTGGCCTATTTTAATCATTTCTTAGTAAAAAAATTTCGACTGCTTTATTGCACATTTTGTACAGCCTGTGTATAGCCTGGAGCAAAGGAGAGTCAGAGCGGACATGATTCAGTTATTTAAATTTATCAAAATGAAAGATGTAAATGGATTAAATTTTTGCGGGAAAAGCAGGACAAGGGGTCATTGTTTTAAGCAATTTAAATCTCAGGCTAACTTGAAAATTAGGAAAAACTACTACTTTAGCAGGGTCGTGGGCACTTGGAATAGCTTACCGGAAGAGGCGGTAATGAGCAAGGGGGTCGATAGCTTTTAGAGGGCCATTGAACTTCATTGGGGACTAATTAATTGACTAGGACCAGTCTAGCTGAGCCCAGAGCCTGTTGCTGGTCGTCACATTTGTATTTGTATTATTTTGTTCATAGTAGTAGCGACTGACTGGGTAAAGTTTTTATTAAAAAACTCAAACAATGTGGGGAAGAATTGGATCTATATGAACTAGTAGACCCTCGTTTTACGCGGGGGTTACGTTCCACGGAAACGCAGCGTAAATCGAAACCGCGTAAATTGAGACTTAATAGTAGTGTTAAAATAGAGGTTAGGTTCCGTACATAAAAAGAACTACTTCATTCTAGTGACGACTAATTGTATAATAAGTTAATGTGTACTTATATCGATTTTTATGCATAAAGAAAACATAAATTAATTTCGTGTTTTGTTTATAAAGAGGAGCTGGCAATGATAGTCTTTTGGCAGTCATTAAGAAATTTTTCTCTGTAAATATTTGCAGAGCATTAACACATCCATGACCACTTGCTTCATTTCCATTATAGAATCTTCCTTCACTAACAAATCAGAAAGATCATTTCTATTGTCTAGGAATGGCTCAAAATTTTCAATATGAAAGTTTTTGGTTGTGTGTCACCGATATCGGTGTCACCGATCGTTGGTTTTGGCCGCCTTTGTCTTTCCTAAAAGCTCTATTTCCTCTGAGTTCTGAAATGTGTG
Organism: Uloborus diversus; assembly: GCF_026930045.1. Classification (NCBI taxonomy): domain Eukaryota; kingdom Metazoa; phylum Arthropoda; class Arachnida; order Araneae; family Uloboridae; genus Uloborus; species Uloborus diversus. The sequence goes on from NC_072740.1 coordinate 11,865,752, forward strand.
AATTCAATAGCTTTACTTCTGGAAAGAGCTCTGTATCCAATCGCATAAAATGTCTCCAGTGGCCCAAGCTCGAGTATTAGCACCCCAAAATTCAGTTGATTCCGCGTTAATCCGCAATCTTTAGGAGTTTGAAAGAGGGAAAAATTTTATCTGTTTGCATTGCCGCATCCACGTAAAACCGAAACTCATCCGCGTATAATCGAAACCGCGTAAAATGAACCCACGTAAAACGAGGGTCTACTGTATATAAAATATGAATTCTTATAACAGAGATACTGTCTGACCACGGATTGTATGGAAAGACAAACATCCGTTTTACCGCCGGAAATGGACCAATCTATTATTTTTTAGCGATGTCAGCTTTTGCAGAAGCAGAGTCTCATTCAAATGAGCGGAATACGCGCATCAAATTTTTACTTTTCCTCCTTATTCACATAGATTCATCTTATCTGGACGTTTGAAAATTCCATGCAATCCGTGGTTGGACAGTATAAGAGTCGCATTTTGAAGCCTTCTTTTCATCTGTGTAATATTTCAAATGGAAAACTGCTTAGTTATGAATGAAGTAGCAAAGCTCAAGTTATGTATCAACTGTTCGTTTAACGTTCACTTAAGAACTATTGATAATATTAAGAATATTTTACGCTAATGAAGAAATTTTTTCAGTTCCTTAAAACATCCTTTTAATTTATTAAAAATATTTGCACTTTATCCGTGTTAATTGTTCAGTTTAGTGAATTACTTATTTTTCATTGAATTCAAGATGGGAATAGGAAGGTGGGAGTATTCGAGAGAAGGGCTTGCTTTTTTTCGTGAAAATGCTTAGGTGATAAAAAAAAGTGAAGAACGGGGAAATGATACAGAAGCGTTGTCTTAAATATAATTCAAAATAATAATTGAAAAAACTAGTTTATCTAATGCTTTTTGGGTGACCATCCCCGGCTTTGTAAGTGGAATGCGTACTTATATACAAATACATTTTTGCGCAGGTCTTCACCAAGAAATAATGAAAATGCTTTTATTACAATATCAGTCGGAAATAACTTAATTATGACAAGAAAAAAGGAATAGGAAAAAAACTAAGAGACAATATATAATGTAATAAATATAAGCAATAGACCATACAAGAGCTTTTTACGTTTCATTCACAAGTTGCTTGCAATCAGGATCTATCAAGACAAATTTATATCCAATTTCCCAAACAAGAGGGCCTAGATCTACCATGAATGAGCGAGAGAAGTAATCGATTGATCTAATGCATTTAAGATGATCAGTCCCCGTCCTCTAATTGGATTTAACAGTTGACTGAAACTTGGAATTCTGAACTTCAGATGCAGCTGTCATTGGCAGTATTGCGTTATGAATATATAATGTTTGTCCATCCTTCAGAATAACAGCAGCAAATAAGATAATGCTTTGAAAAGACCTTCGAAAAGGAGATTGAGAATGTAATAAAAAAGAAAAAATGGTTTTGGTTTGTAGATTTTATAGCGGTTTCGGAAGCCGTCATATATATTCCAAATGATGCCAAGTCACGAAACGTTGCAGTACTATTACAATCTGGAGTTCCCTACTGAAATGCTAAAAAATCATTATTTTAAGTTGAACCATTGAGAGGAGAAATAAAATTTATCATCAAGTGCTGAAGAAACAAGTTTTCAGCTCTTATGACATATGTTATAAAACATTTTTGACGCTTTTTATTGTGTTTGGAATTTCTGATTTGGGCAATTTCTCTTTTTATACAGACGGCAGAGGCAAAGTTTACAAAATGAGAAAAGCATTGCATTTTCAAATATTTTTGTAAAGAAATACACTGAAAAGAAAAAAAAACATACACTAATTTTTATTTTTTTTTAACGAATTTGTTTAGAGATTAACAAGACTAAATAAAACTCTGCCAATCTTTTTTGAAAATGACTAATATATTTTCTGCTCGCAAGTTTTGATCTACGCAATTTATATTACTAAAACGAAGTATTTAAGGTATTAGAAGAAATATTTTTAGACGGTGACATGGTCACTTGGCGTAATTTAATCTAAATCAATGATGATAGAAGTAGACAATATTTTGAAGTTCAACTAGCTAACTCATAAAAATGTATCGAATATTGTTACTTCATAAAAGTTCCCTTGCAGATTAACACTTCAACAGTGCACTTAACCTATAGAAACAAATAAGTTACTAATCAACTTTAATTTGTATAATTATTACAGGAGAACCAGTTTTGTCAAAACTTTCTTTTAGTGACTAACATACTACTTAATCTTCTCCACTTGAAGACAAAAACCCTTATTGGCACTCAGCTTAAGTATTAAGAGCCCTCTTTTGGAAACTAAATTACTAAATTGCATTGTGTTCCTGATTTTGGAATAATTGATATCTTATCAATATCTTGAGGAAAGAGTCTTTACGAAATAGTATTCATTTAAATAATAGTTTGAATGAGTTTGGACGAAGTTGTGGCAATCTTGGACGCAGTCAATCCTATTTGAGTACGAGTTATATTACAAACAAATGAACTATGTCAATATATCTGAATAATGTGCTTTAACAAATGCCATAACTCTTTAAAGACTTTAAAACATAGTTTTCCGCAGTGTTCATCTACATTAAGCTGGTTATATATATATATATATATATATATATATATATATATATATATATATATATATATATATATATATATATATATATATATATATATATATATATATATATATATATATATGAGTCGCAACAGTGCAAAAAAGTTACATTTGGTTCAGGCTTAAAATTAAAAAATAAATAAATAAAATCGAAATAGAAGTAATATCTACCAATCGCGTAACGAGCCTTAAAATTCAAAAAAATTTAAAAAGTTCTCAGTTCATTCATGATTTTTTACATTTTTACTTCATTTTTTTAAAACAAATCTGTAAGACAGAAAAGATGCAATTGGTAAAAATTTAAAAAAAAAAAAAAAAAAAAAACCATAATAATTAAAATATTGAACTCGTGTAACATCTTCCAATCCCGCAACAAGCATAAAATTTTTTAAAAAATGAAAAATTTCATCGTTGATTTGTAGTTTTTCAAAATATTATTTTGAAGGTTTTTTTTTTGATGCTGTAGGACAAAAAGGTTGCAACAGGAAGTAATATATAAGAAAAGTAATTTTTTCTGCTTACATATTACATTTAGTTTCAAGTTCATTCATATTTACGAAAAACGCTGTAATTCTTACGTTTATTGTACATTTTGCAGTAATTTATATAAACTTTTAAAGATTCTCAATGTTGATAGTGTAGTGATAGTTCTAGAGACAAACTTTCTATTTAAGAATCAAAATGGTTAACTCAGTTTTAGCTTGTGCTACTAGGGACGTGCGAAAAACAAGTTTCTTTTAAGACGCGGACAGAGCAGTATGTAAGTTGTGTGTGTGTATATTAATTTACTGTAATTGGATAGTATCTTCGCATTACGCAATGAACTTTAATGTTTTTAAAAATATGAAAAATTTAAACTTTTTTTGTGATTTTGTTTTTCGAAAAAGTTTTTGCTGAAGTGGGATTCTTTTCTTTTTTACTTCCTTTTACAAAAAAGGAAGTATTGTAATCGCGAAAAAATTTTCACTCAAAAATCGCCCTGAATTTCCATTTTGCTTACCCCCAAATGAATGTTGAGTTTTTTTTTCGATTCGACCACATGCGGAAAAGTGCCTAAGAATGTATAGACACGCGAAATATCCATTTTGACCATCACCGAGGTAATTACAACGACTTTTCTCGTGACGTCTGTATGTATGTGCGTATGTAAGTATGTGCGTATGTGCGTATGTATCTCGCATAACTCAAAAATGGTATGTCCTAGAAAGTTGAAATTTGGTACATAGACTCGTAGTGGGGTCTAGTTGTGCACCTCCCCTTTTGGTTGCTTTCGGATGTTCCTAAGGGGGTCTTTTGCACCTTTTTGGGGGGAAATCATTGTTAATATCAATGCAAACTTAAGTGGTTTATAATTTGGTAAACACTTGGTGACGTATCGCCAAGATTTTGGTCGCCAAGTTTTTTCGCCAACTTGGCGACGATTTTTTTTTTGTTATAATATTCTAAGATATTATTGGAATTTTTTGTGATGCATGTAAATTAAATATTTGATAATGACTTTAAATGATAGTTTTAAAATATATTGTCACTTTGAATTGTTGTAAAATAATTTCTTGAAATTAAGTAGTTTATTATTATTTTTTTTGTTTTGTTTTTACAAGTATTTTATGTGCAATAGATAAATATATTTATAAAAATGAAATTGAGTAAAGAGTACCTAGAATAATTTTTCAAAAAATAAGCAAATTTATGCTATAAGTAAAACCAGCAGTGTCCCTTCGAAGAAAGATAATCCTATTCATTTTTTAAGAAAACAAAATTACTTAAATCAAACGGATAGTCAAAACGATTTTTTACTTCCTTTTACAAAAAAGGAAGTATTGTATTTGCGAAAAATTTTTCACTCAAAAATCGGCCTTAATTTCCATTTTTCTCACCCCCGAATTAATGTTGAGTTTTTTTTTTTCGATCCGATCACACGTGGATATATGCCAAGGAACGTACAGACACCCAAAATATCCATTTTGACGACCCCCGAGTTAATTACAACGAATTTTCTCGTGACGTCCGTATGTACGTATGCATGTGCGTACGTGCGTGTGTGTGTGTGTGTATGCATCTCGCATAACTCAAAAACGGTACGTCCTAGAAAATTGAAATTTAATACGTAGACTCCTAGTGGGGTGTAGTTGTGCACCTTCCCTTTTGGTTGCATTCGGATGTTCCTAAGGGGGTGTTTTGCCCCTTTTTTGGGGGAAATCATTGTTAATTTCGATGCAAACTCAAGTGGTGTTATAATTTGTCGCACACTTGGCGATATATCACCAGTCTTTTGATCGCCAAATTTTATCACCAACTTGGCGACAAATTTGGCAATTTTTTTAAATTTTAAATTTGGTCTCAATTTGGCTAATGTTGGTGATATTTAGAGAGTAAACAATTGAATCACATTGAATTTGCCAATAATGGGGAAATGACATTAAATTGAAGTAAAAGAAAGTCATGTGATGCACACATCAGCTCGCTTTTTTTGCTTTTGTTTTAAGTACTGTAGATTAAAAACGTTACAAAAGAGACTAATGCATTAAAAAGTGTTTTTTTGAACGGGAGAGACATTGAGAAGAGATCTTACGATCACGCAAAACTTTTATTCTTTACAAGAGTTTTTTTCAGATAGTTTTCGTCAATTTTGAAAGTGTCAGCGCAATTTTTAAGCTCATCTTTACAGTTTAAACCTGGATCAAACTAGGTGTGAATCATCAATTGTTTCTTGCATAAGATGTTCTTCAGAATTATTGTCATACTAGCTGTAACCGCATGGTCCCTTGACTACATAACCAGCTACAGACCCTTTTCGCCCAATCTCATGTTAAGCGACTGAATTGGATTAAAATATGTTAAAAGAGAAATAATGCAACTAGTTTTAATTAATGTCTCCTTAAATTAAAGCTGCACAGCGATGAAACCTTACGAAATTGGTTCCTTGTAAAACTTTCAATTTTTTGGTAACTCGTTTTACTCTCAACTCCCAGTGATTTTCGAAGACATGAGGCTTCAAAAATACAACTCCAATCAGGTTTTAATACTATGAAAATAGATGATCCAAGAAAGGTAATCAAAAGTGCCTTTTGCTCAAATAAGATTAAAATGAAAAAAAACAGCGTAAAGAAAGCTTAAATTGCCCACAAAAGTATTGTAAAACTTTTCTTCGCAATTTATACTTTATTCTGGTTGTCTTTACATTTCAATCAAAGAGTCATTTTGCTGCAGTATGGCAAGTTGAATATTTGTTAAGCAAAAGCAAACAAAACATTTCATCTTATGTCTTATTACCGCATCATTCGCTTGGAGATTTTTGTTTGGCTTTGAGCGTATGTCTTTAAAAGTATACAAAAATCATAAACTTTCCTTTAAAAGCAAATATTTATTGCCACCATAAAAAGGCGGTTGATAAAAAAATAAATAAATAAATAAATTAGGAAAGTTTGAAAGCATTGAAAGGAAAAGCTGCTCGCTTAATTGAGATTCATAAAAAAAATACAATGAATTGCAATAAAATATTTTTATCTTTTAATGGCTCTTGCTAATTAAAAACTATTTGGAATAACTGCATGTCTCTTTAGATTTTTCCAAAGAAAGTACTTAGCTTTTAATCATGTTTTAGTCCGGATCCGCTCTCAAAGTGTTTCGTACTTTTTAAAAAATCATCTCGTTTCCCTTGAGTTACTTTTATATGGTTAGCTCTTTTTTAGCTATAAAAGAATTAATGCGTAATAAAGTAGTAAGATGTTTTTTCTTTTGCTTCGTGGTTGATGTACTATATTAAACAACTAAAATCCGAATATGCTATTCTATTCAGAAGAGAGAACTAAAATCTTAATATTGATTCGTCTTTAGAGTATGCATATTTTAACATAATATTATTTGTACTTTTATCTGAAGCGTTTGCTGCAAAAGTAGGTGTCTCCAGAAACAAATTTTCAACAATAAATGCATATATGCGTCTGTACAGAAAAATATTAGTTCATCAATAACTTTTCCTGTTTTGTTTAACCATTTAAAGGACCATTTTGAAACTCTCTGACTGTCTCAGGTTGTTTGCTTACCTTGGTATCGTACTGAAAATACTGTGTAAAACGAGCTGATGTGTGCATCACATGACTTCCTTTTACGCCAATTTAATGATAATAGCAAGGGGGAGCTAAGCAAGGAAACATTGGAGTAAGCAAGGAAATATTTTCACCCCTTGTTTCTTGCGAACCGAAGCAAAAAACCGCTTTACACAGATTTATTTCCCCATTATTGGCAATTTTAATATGATTCAGTGTTTAGCTTTTTAAGTATCACCAACATTGACCAAATTAAAACCAGACTTAAAAATTAAAAAAAAAAATTGCCAAATTTTTCACCAAGTTGGCGACAAAACTTTGCGGCCAAAAGCTTGGCGGTATATCGCCAAGTGATTGACAAATTATAACACCACTTAAGTTAGCATTGAAATTAACGATGATTTTCCCCAAAAAAGGTGTAAAAGACCCCCTTAGGAACATCCGAATGCAACCAAAAGAGAAGGTGCACAACTAGACCTCTCTAGCAGTCTGCGTACCAAATTTTACCTTTCTAGGACATCCCGTTTTTGAGTTATGCGAGATACATACGCACATACGGACGTCACGAGAAAACTCGTTGTAATTAACTCGGAGAGCTTCAAAATGGATATTTCGGGTGTTTGTACGTTCCTAGGCATGTATCCACATGTGGTCGGGTCGAAAAAAATCTCAACATTAATTCGGGTGTGAGCAAAATTGAAATTAAGGCCGATTTTTGAGTGAAAATTTTTTCGCGAATACAATACTTCCTTTTTTACTTCCTTTTACAAAAAAGGAAGTATTGTATTCGCGAAAAAATTTTCACTCAAAAATCGCCCTTAATTTCCATTTTGCTCACCCCCAAATGAATGTTGAGTTTTTTTTTCGATTCGACCACATGCGGAAAAGTGCCTAAGAATGTATAGACACGCGAAATATCCATTTTGACCATCACCGAGGTAATTACAACGACTTTTCTCGTGACGTCTGTATGTATGTGCGTATGTGTGTATGTGCGTATGTGCGTATGTGCGTATGTGCGTATGTATCTCGCATAACTCAAAAATGGTATGTCCTAGAAAGTTGAAATTTGGTACATAGACTCGTAGTGGGGTCTAGTTGTGCACCTCCCCTTTTGGTTGCTTTCGGATGTTCCTAAGGGGGTCTTTTGCACCTTTTTCGGGGGAAATCATTGTTAATATCAATGCAAACTTAAGTGGTGTTACAATTTGGCGGACACTTGGCGATATATCGCCAGTCTTTTGGTCGCCAAGTTTTGTCGCCAACTTGGCGGAAAATTTGGCGATTTTTTTTTATCTGGTTTTAATTTGGCCATCGTTTTTAATATTTAGAGATTAAACTATTGAATCACATTAAAATTGCCAATAATGGGAAAATGACATTAAAATGGAGTAAAAGGAAGTCATGTGAGGCACACATCAGCTCGTTTGTAAAAGGAAGTAAAAAGCATTTAAGCAAAACGTGGAGTTAGATATGCCGACTTCTGCAACTACATTCTTCATGTGAAAATAGTTGACATTCACGCTCGACAGAATTAATTTAGAAGCCCGATTTTTAAGTTTTTTCGTAAAAGAGCTAAAATGTGACTTGTTTGTTTATTTTCCGCTGATAGCGGTGCAAATTGATTAAAAGGCTGTCTTACTTTTGAAGTTGGAAGCATTAAGGAAGTTTGGTGTACCCACAACAAAGACCTGTAAAATAGTATATATATAGAATTTATCACTTGAAAATAAACTTGATATTCTGGTTTTAAAGCAGTATGCAGTAACTAACTGCATATTCTAAGTTTACAGGTTTTAAGGTCTAATATTTAAGGAGGAAGGAGTCTAGAAATGGGAAATAATGGATATTGCAGCTAATGCAATTCTTTATTCTTGATTAATTTTTGTACTTCATAAGTTTTTTTTTCTTTGATGACACTAAAATCCCAAGATTGTTTAGAGGTAAAATAGCGTCTGTTCCAGAATCTTTTCTGTTATGACCATTAAAGAGCGGAACAAGAATATTAATGAACTTGTATTTTAAAGGGTTTGTATTTTTACTCAAAGAAAAAAGTTGTAAACTATTTCTACTCCTTTTTTTGCTTTAACATATTTACTCTAATACACATATTCGGTTAATGAAGTGATTATTTTGGAAAAAAACAAAATTTGGAAAAAAAACCTGGTTAGTAAAAAACCAAATAATGACAGGTGACGAATGATATTAAATACTTTACAATACTATTAACTTACTAATTTAAAAACGACTTTTCTTTTCCGCTTTTAAATTTGCAGAGCTTAAGAAGGATGAAAAAAAAATGGACAAAAAATAAATAAATAAATAAATGAAAATATTGTTTAGAATAATAATTACACAGCATTTGTTTAATTGAAAAATGTGTCTTTCTATTTTTGAATAACAGAGTACACCACAAATCTAGTACAATCAAAGGTGAAATAAAATGAATCTCAACGTTGCTAGTTTTACCAAATCCAATATTTGGATTGCAAGCGAGAAGCACTTTATTTGCAAATGTCTTTAGCCTGAAATATTTGCTTTTTTCTTATATTTTTAATCCTATTAAAATGCTGTTGGAAAGGCAAAAGAAAATGGATATCATTCAAGAATGGTAAAAATTACTCCTTCGACAAGAGTAAACGAAAAGACGGAAAACTGCACTCCTTCTGAAATGAATGAATCTAATTTTCTGCATTTTATTCCACTAAAATGAACGACTGCTATTGTATTCTCAAATATAAGAACATAAGGGTTAAATTATTTATGTAACAGTTCTTCTAACTTCTATGAATTATCGCTTGGGTAGTTTGGTTTCTTAATCTGGTAAGGACAAAAAAAAAAGAACCTTTTTTGGAGTCAAGCAGACGACCAAGGCGAAACTTATTGGCAAGCTTTGTTTTTCATTCCAGAGAAAATCCCCAAAAGTGACATAGTGGTCTTCTGAAAACCTGCTGGTTTACTTTCGTGAACATCCCCTTCAGTGAACAAAGCTTGCGTTCGACGAGCCTCACCGGTCGACCGGTGAGTAACCGGTTGCTAACCGCAGCGTTCTTGAGAGCTATCGGTCAACTGATTGCTTCCGATGTTGTTCTATGAGCCTCACCGGTTGATCTACCGGTCAACCGCAACTTAAGCTGGTTGATTGGTTGAGGGAACCTTGTGACATTTTTGACCAATTATAAGTATTTTAAACCTGCGTGTTATTTGTCTGCGCCATGTCTGCGAAAGTAACCGATGATCAACCGAAAGCGTTCGATGAAGCATTGGTTCGTGAACAACCAGTTAGTAACCGCTGACGTCATTGCTATCACGTGATTAACCAACCGGTCGCTACCGGTCTTACTCGTCAAACGTAAGCATAGTGTAATCATTGATTACGTAAAGAAAACAATGTGTATTTCGACACAAATAACACATTACTTTTTGCATTGAAAAAGGCGTTCCCTGTAACGCCGAAACACGTGTCTGCGGTAATTTACAAATTTGTGCTTCTACTTACGTTGTTTGTTCTGACTTTAACCATGCAACTGTTTTGCTAACTTGAAACTTGCATTCCTATAATAATTAATCAAACTTTCTACATTAGCGAGTACATATACCAAACACTTATATTGAATAACATAATATAAACAATGTTATACAAGCAGAACAAAAGCTAAGTTTTATATGCAAACTCTGAACCAACGTTTAATTGCCTAATTTAAGTCCATTACTATCTACAGCGTGGAGTGTAAAGTAAGAATAAAAAAAAAGGCGCTTACAGTTTGACGGGGACACAGTTACCACGGTTACGTGGAATTGTCGTGTCTAACATTCGGGGGATTTGCGTGATTTGGAAACATAATCCTTTCTTCCTTCACCCTACGAGTTGGAAGATTACACTGACGGTTCTCGGAAAATGTTCATCGTAAATAAGAACATTACTCGTATGGTTCTACTAGCATGTCGGTGTTGAAAATTATTAGTGTCTTAATACGATACTTGTCACTAACCCGTAAGGGATTTAGCAATGATTGAATTAATGGAAGTATGAGTAATTTTTCTTTATCAGTAACTAAGCAATTAGGAAATATTTATTTTATCTATGAATTGCTAAAGTTTCTATGTTGAATTATTTCTTGACGTCGCTTTCTTAAAGTCTCTGCCAGTTGGAAATCACTTCTTAAGTGATGTTTGTATTACGACTTACAAATAAATCCTGTGGTATAAGGATTTATTAATTTTTGCTCATCTGCCGTTTTAATTAGTTTTAATTGCACTCTTCAACAGGGAAAATGCTCCTTGGATTAAAATATGCATTTTCTGTATATTTTTTGGCTTATAGTAGCCAAATTATAATTAATTTTTGTTTGAAATGCATCTCTTTCCCACAAAATCGCTTTTTTTTTGATAAAACTTGTTACTGTTTCCAAGCAGTGACTCGCAAAAAATAACTTTGTTCCTGGTCAAAAAATCACATCACATGAACCTCTTCTTTATCTGCAATGTGCATTTCCCCCGCAGTTGCACAAACTCGATTTGATGAAAATACGTTGTTTTTAAAGCTCTGGACATAAAAGGAGGATAGTTTTTTAACACATTTAAGAACAACAACAAAATATTACGTGAGGCAAAAGTAAAAGGAGGTTTTGCTGACCCACAAATTCCTATAGTCTGCCATAATGAAGAGTAAGAAAATTAGCCGTCAAAGAAGTCTGTCTCGTATTTCAAGTTAATGTGCACTTCTCATATGAGAAGTGAGTGTCCTGCAAAAACGGTTCGCGCTGGATGATTTTGGTTTTAATATGGCCCAAGCAGGATTTGTTTATGCAGAATGGCATTGTTTAATCTATAGGACATATAAAAAAGTTTAAACTTGTGGTACAGTGTTATTGTTTAGCTTCGTTTAGTAGGATTGTTATAAAAGTATCTTGAATAGCTTTTTATATTTTAAAATATGTTTTGCTGCTTTGAAAATAGATTTTGTAATGAGGGGTTGTATTAAATAAAAAAATGTACACGATTAAAATTTTAAGCAAATGGTGAACTTGCAATACACTTAAACCGGAAGAAATATTTGTTAGTTCTTATTCCTTTAAGCTTTCCTTATTTCCGTACATATCATTAACGTATTTTCTGGACGAAGAGGAAAAAATCATTACCATATGATAACAAACATAAAATCAAGCCGAAAATCTTTTTTTTTTCTTCGTATGATTATCTTTAATTACAAGATCTGTTTTCCCCTACTATATTCCCCTACATACCTGTATGATTCATACGTACTTTTACAGACAACTACAATTTTACCTTGTCAGTTTTATCTTTTGAACACTTTGCGTCAGTGTTTCTATGGCTGCTACGTTTTTTAAATGCTTTAAAAAAATTGTTCTTATTTATAACAATTATTAAGTACGATAAGATCAAATACAAATTAAAATGCAGCAGATTTGAAATTTAGCTTCATACAAAGGTACAGGTATTCTACTTTTATACTGCTAGTGTTTGGATTTGATGGGTAACTATACAAACCATATGGTTATAGAACTATCGGTAAGGATTGCATGTTGAACAACAATCTGCCTTTTATCTATGAAGCAGCTCTAATACAGAAATTTAGTGTGATTGAACGCAAAACTGGTGTAAGAGTGACGTGCTTTCTGAATCAATTGACTAAAGAATTGTAGTAAGAACATCTCCTTGATTTGAAAAATAAGGTTCTGGCTACACAATCAGGAAAAATATGCGACAATGACTCATTCACTTCTTTGGATTGACATATTTACTGCTTTTTGATTGAAAGTCTCTCAATTTTTTGTAAATTGATAATCCGCAGATTGTTGAAATAAAAATCAAATGTGATTTTAAGTGACAGTCAAATATTACGCTGCATAGTCAACGTTAGCAAATGCCAACTGGTCTGACCCTGGATTCCATGAATGAATACATCTATAATGTAAGTGCTATGTATATGGTAGTTTCATATTTGTTGTCCTAAGCTTTAAGATATGTATGGAGTTTTCAAAATCTTTGTATGAAATCTTATCTTTTCTTTATAACTAAATCTTCCACTTTATAACTAAATCTTCTCATAAATACTTTTTGCAAGACGTAATTCGCTTTATTCTCATAAAATATTCAGAAGCACCAAAGGATTTTCTACGTTGCACTAACGGCTTTAGAGAGATATTTCCATGTTTCTTCCGTAACTTACTCGAAAAAAAAAAAAAAAAAACCTTGTAAGAATATTATGGCTTTGCTCTTATTTGATCATTGTTTTTCTCCAGTCTTGTCAGGATTAGACTTGAAAATCGAGAGGAAATCCAAAAATTTTCTTATAAAAACAGTAATCTTATGGTTCTGGTTTGAGTGAGTTATACAGCGCGATACAAAGCTACAGATTTTAAAAAGTGGAACAATTGTTCTTAATGGTTTTTTCTGGTTTCCTGTCGTTTTTGTCCTATACTTACGCAAGGCGTTATTCTAAATATTGAACGGATGTTAACAATAGCCGTACAAATATATGGTAAAAGTATTTCATTACCGTAAAATCTTTTAATGGTAAGATTTATACAATTCATTTTTTAATAATAATCTTAAAATGAATGTCTAAGTATCTAGTACTGAAAGTGCTTCTGCATTTATTATCTAAAATTATGTCAAAAGTATTAGTTTGTTAGTTTCCAGAGTTAACATATATGTTACATTTACTTAAAAATAACATGATCGGCATTTACGTAAAAAGAGTTCAAAAAAACATCCGTTTTGCCGTGGATTGGACCATTTTATCCCTCGCGTAACAGCTCACATATTTCATTAAAAATAGTTATTTAAAATTGCAATGGAGAAAAAAAGCTCCAGAAAAAAATGCTACACAAATAAACGTAATTTCTTACGCAAAATGAACTTAAAGGTATTAATTTTTAATGAAATACATGAACCGTCACGTGCGGGATTAAATGACTGCTTTGTTGTGGAATTGCCTTGGTGTGACTCTAAAACAGAATTTAGGTACTTTCAGTGCAGCTGCATGTGGGCTTTCATTTAGAGTGCTCTCAGGACAATGTCCGTTTTTAGATGAAATGTTCGCTAATTAGCAATAGTTTGGCCCTTTAAAAGAAAGGATTGATCAACTCCATAACAATTTTTAGTATCTGATGGATTTCCTTTTTATATAGTTTGAAACTTTCATTTTACTGCTACAATGAATTTATTTCGGGTTGCTATGGAACAAGTTTTGCTCTTTTCTGTGATGACCCTTGTAACCATTTGTCTGCTAGCAACATCACGGGCATCATAGTGTCGACAGACGAGAGAAAAAAAAACTCAATAGTTTAAACTTTCTGCAACCAGTCTTTAAATAGTAAAATCTTATGTTAAATTACTATTTAACATAAGATTACTGTTTAATTTATGATGTTAAATTCAATAAAGAAAATACTTCTATCAAATGTCTTTTAATCCATGAACTTATTTCTTTCCTCTGAAAAGGAGCTCTTAATAATGCTGAAAAATGATTCTGCATCGCACAAATTGCTATTTGTGCTTCTTAAACGCTGTTTTAGTATTTTTTAACTTTTCCACGTAGTGAAATATTTTAAGCTACTTTCTTTAATAACTGAAGTATTAGTGAGTGTACTAAAATCATGTCGCAAAAGATTCCATTACTTCGAGAGTAGTATTTCATTTGATTTGTTCTCTATGCAGGGATCATTTACACACCGCTTCCTGCATAGAGGGAAAATAGTAATCAAATAACAGATCAAAAGCGTCAAGAGTTTGAAAAATAACCAGTTTGAAATTTTGAGTGTTTAAATATCTAACATTAACCAAAATATTTGAATTTTATTCCAAAAGTCGAATATGAAATAGGAAATTATTTCCCTTTCTTAGAAACCTATTACAACTCAAGAAATAAAATTCTCTAACATTGTGTTCTATAAAACCAAATTTAACTTTCTGTTCCAATATATTTTTCTACTTAACGCTCATCAAATAGCTCATACTAAATTTTTTAAAAAAAAATCAATTTCATTCTTGTAAAATAGGCGATGAATTCTTTAATGTCTGTTAGCATCAAACACTAGATGGCTAATTTTCATCTTTGATAAGTCTTCTAGATTCTTTAGAAATCGTTATTTTTCACACGTGTACGGAAAAGCGTCGACGACTAATCTTAATCTCCTGAAGCGAGTTTGCTGATTCACCTTTTTAATTCAAGAAAGTGGCCGCACAAAGCCACCTCTTAGAGAAAATCACGTCTTCTTTTGTGAAAATAAATTGCTGCTCATTTCCAGAATAAAAAGTGAAATGAGTTTGTTGAACAAAGGATTATTCATTGAAGCTAAAACTACTTATAATTGAGTTTGCTGTTTTTGTGTCTAAGAAAGTTTAAAATGAGTGTCTAAGATTAGTGGCTAATAATAAGTTAATGAAAAATAAATACTTTTTAACTTTAATTTAAATGTCATCATTTAAACAAAAGATTTTCTTGTATAGAGTTCAGTTAAATGAAATTAAAAAAGTTTTGTTTTTGATAATTAAGTAATGCTAGTTAACTGACCCGTGCGAAGCATTCCCGCTTGATAACGGTATAAGTCGAAAATCCGATGGTTTTATTTGGCAGTTTTTGGAAAAACAGCCAGAATGTGAATTATGTTTTTATTGTTCACCAATTTCGACGAAAATAAAGCTTTCAAATGAATGTATTTGTAGTTTTATGATGCATTAAAAAGACGAAAACAAAAAACATGTACATGGTGTTAGTTAGTTACGGTTAAGTTAACTGTTTTACGGTTAAGTTAATTGTTTTAAAGTTAACTGTTTTAGAACTCTTAAGAAGGGTAGGGTGCAACGTTATGGTTTGAAATCAAATAGCAATGTGGGGTCGGAAATGCTTTCCGACCCGAGAAATTTGAGATATGCCAGGAGTTCGGAGTATTCCAGGCAGTTCGGAGTTCCATGCGCCGAAGATGCGAGGTGTGCATTGCATCCAGTTGAAAAAACTTCGAACACTTACTTAAATCCATGTACCTTTTTCTTAATCACACGTATTATTAAGAACGATTTTTATACTTTCGGTCTCGTCTTTTTTTTTTTTTTTTTTTAATGGTGCTTCTGTGTTCATCACCGCTTCAGGAAAACCTTTCTGACCCCACAACTGCTATATGATTTCCAGTCGCCATGATGTACCCTACCAATATCTTAGCAGTTTTGAAACAATTAAGTGAAACACCCTGCATATACATTAGGGTGGCTCTTAGCTATAGGGCATTTTTCAAAAGTTAAAATTTTACTGCTCCCACCCTCTTATCTTGTTCCGATGTACAAAAAAGCAGGCTGTGCAAAATTTCCCTTCATTTGGACAGTTTCCAGGGGTGCCTCAAATGCCTTAAAGTTCAATCAGTCCTTAAAATCTAGTTAAAATGTTTTAAAAAATTACATTTTCTTTAATAATGTATTGTTGTGCTGTGAATGATTGCCTACCCTATAGACGAGTTCTTATGGCATATGTGCACTGTGGAAGTCGGACTCCACATCAAATTACGATACAATTGGAAAAGTGAAGCAACGCATCCCAACTTACCCGCCTAACTGGCACAAGACAACAACAACAAGAGAAACAATGGTGCTCGCACTCATTATGAGGAAAGTAAAAGATTTTAATTGCACTGTGTGTAGATAGTTTCATGCATTACTTAAACTAAATTCACTGAATCGAAATCAGTCAATTAAATTTGTTTTTATTATTCTAACAAGTATTTTGAAGTTTTTACGCAAAACCAATATTTTTCCTTAACTTAAATGAGTTCAACTCAAAATCCTGTTGTAAGTTTACCGTATAACATGTTTTAAACAGTTCTGTCAAATTAGAAGTGGTGTAATTATAGTATGCAACTAGGTTTTTGTTTGTTTTTCTTTCTCGTCTATATTTTCAATTAACGCTAATACGAAATCAGGTAGAAATTTTTAAAAAAGGAAAAGAAAATGGTTTATACAAATGTTTCGAGAGCCCATGTAGTTCTTTGAGCCACGAAGTATTATCACTTTCACGACTAAATTGGACCAACTATTATCATGCATTGAATTGCCTCGAATGCACTTTGTGTGCAGTATTTCATTCATGTTTTGCAACCCACATGCTGAATAACACAATCCATAGCGAAGTTTATTTCGTAACACTTGTTTTGATAAGAAATGCTTGTGACGACCAGTCATAGCTACAATACCATCATTAGCAGCTGACAAAAACATGATAAATGTGAGCTTCAGTCTTTTGAAAATATTATTTGCTCATGGTGTTATTAAAACCATGCACTGTTGCGTTACTTAGTACAATTGATTCAACGAGTTGAATAGAAAATTTCAAGTTCTCAAGTAATGGTGAAATTGATAGTTCAATGCATTTTGTTATTTCATCGGTTTTTCATTTCATCAAATTTCTACTCTTAGAAGCTTTTCTGATGATACCTAACTGTGTCTATTGGTGAAAAACAGTTTTTAGTGCTTATTTACTCGCCAAAAAGTTTAATTCATCACCAATTGAATAAAGTATTTTCTCCTTTACTTTCAATAATATATTGCATGAGTTCTTTACTTAAAAGACGACGCAAAACTGTTTAGTAACTGACTTTTCCTTCACAGTAACTAAAAATCTTTCTTTCTACAGTAACTAAAAATATAATATGGTCCTTTCAGTATGCATTTTGTTTGAACGCTTAACTCAGTTTGACAAAGCCTTTATGACTTCTTTTGAAATCACTTTTTAGAAAATAACTACATGGTAGTGTATTTTTGTATGCGACTGTTTAAGCCCTTATCACCTTTGGAGCTCTCATTAGTTTCTTAAAAGTTGGCGTTATTTTTAGATTTTTTGATAGCAACATAATGAAAACTTGCTTTTAGGAACCACGTATCATAAATTTAAAAACTACAGCAAAAAAAAATGTGGGTATTGTAAACATTGAAAACAGACACACGTTGTTACACTGTAAACTTCACTACGCATAGGATGCTGAACCAAAGTAATGGTTATGGAAACTTAAAACAAGCTTTCGAAGTCTGTTAGTGCTTCAAAGACCTATACTACATCCTTTTAAGCAGAAAAAAAATGCAAAATTTTTCCAAACAAATTCCAAAATATTTAAATTTAATGCAAAAAAATATGATTTCGATTTTTAAAAATATTTTATTGCTCACTTCAGCTTACATTGAAACATAACTTCTAAATAATTGTCTCTTTCGTGAAATACACCGCCAGCTCAGTCATTTCCAGCCGAGGACTGCAGTTTCGTGCTTATTAGCACTCATCAGCCCGGCATAGGAAAGTGACTGAGCTGGAGATGGAAAACTTCTTAAGGAAGCCAAGAGTGCGAAACAAACTGGTAGCCAATATAGAATTAGCAGACCAGACGTGTGACCGAAGCAATGGTTCGGTTCAACTCGAAGATTGAACGAGTAAATATACCTTGCCTCGCGTTCAATCTTCGAGTTGAACCAAACCATTGCTTCGGTCACTCGTCTGGTCTGCTAATTTTTTATTGGCTACCAGTTTGTTTCGCACTCTTGGCTTCCTTAAGAGGTTTTCCATCTCCAGCTCAGTCACTTTCTTATACCGGGCTGATGAGTGCTAATAAGCACGAAACTGCAGTCCTCGGCTGGAAATGACTGAGCTGTATTTCAGGTATTTCTGCTTTAGCCCAGGCTAATGGCGGTAATTTACTGAATTGTCTCTTTGTTCACAAAACAAAATTTAAAGCCCTAACTAAATTACTTTTTAAATATCATGCACGAGAACTTAAAAAATTATAACTCAAAATCGCATTTAAAGTTGGAAGGGTTAAATTTTTCTCTACCTTTTCCTATTTTACATTTTTGCAATAACTTTTGAAATTTCTGTAGTATTGTTGAATTTTTGATGAATGATATCAATATGTGCACAATTCATATACGAATTATCGCATATATTTTTTAAAGTATTTAAAATTTTAAAGTTTAAGAGTACTTAGACCTCTTATAAGGTCAATGTTTAAACTACTCAATACTATGCTGCCACCGTTTCTAGTTAAACTTAGGTAAAATTCCTCAATCTGTCCCAGTTAAAATATTTTATATGTTCAACTGATTTTGTGATATTTATAAACGAATAGATATAACGACTTCTATCACTTCTTCACTCACAAGTAGTATAAATTGTTAGCAAAACTTTAAGCATGAAAACAGAGAATATCCACTGTTATTCCCTCTTTTTTTAAACTTGATTTCGTGCTTGCACATGTCAACTTGTATCTCTCTGCTTGTGCAACGATCTATAAATTCGTATATTGCCAACTGCACCCAATATGTTTTTCAACACCTGGCTGACTGGAAGACGGAAAAGAATATAATCTATGTTACATATTGTTGCATTTTAACGAACATCGTTCTTTTAAATTGTAAATAAATGCTTTTGACGCTAGAATTACGGGAGGAGCCATTTTGACCCACCAAGCAAACTTCTTTTTATTTTGCTAACTGCTTCTTTGTATTTTCATAAAAAACTTAATCCTTCCTTGACTTTTCCTGAATCATCGTGCTGTGTCATAATATAAAGGTTTCAAGAAAGTTGTTTTACTTTATTCCAAACTAAATTGTTGTTCTTAAAATGTGGGCAAAAATTTCTCTTAGAACATGCCATTGCAAGAACTTAAAGCATCCATTATGTTTTTTTTTTTTTACACATAAATGGGAGCATTAGTCGCTAATCTCTGAAATGCAACTGAAACAGCGCTGTTTTTTTTTTTTTTTTTTTTTTTTTTTTGTGAATTTTGAGTTTTTTAAAACTATTTCATTATATGCCCTTAAAGTATCTGCATCCTTTAAATAAATTACATTTTTTATAAATATCTTTAGTTTAAACTTATTTCTACTAATTCATAACATTTTGTAGGGAACCATGCAGATTTCCTCTCACGGGGTCAAAATGACATCTTTCGTATTTCTAGGTGTACAAACACCGCCGTAATTCTAGAGTTAATGTAAGTCTCATTCTCTTTTTGCGATCTCCATGTCACAATCCTTATTACTGATACTGAGAAACGTTTTTAAAACATGTCATTTTAGTCTCCCCCCCCCCCCCACTTTTTTTTTTTTTTTTTCAAAACATGCTTGATTGCGTGATCCGTGTTTCTGTTTACCGGCTTTCAAAGACTTCTTGGGGGAAAATACTATAGTATGAACCGGAAAAAAAGGCGTCCCGACATTGGAAAAATTAATTTTCTTCATGATGGAAGCGAAGAAATATTAGCACAGAGACAATAAGTATTGTAGTTTATTATTGGCGAGTCAAATCGCATTTCTTCGCCCCTACTTCAAAAAGCGGACTTGCTTAACACTTCAACCATTGGGGTTGGAATTATCAGAGCCAAACTAGTGCAAAACTAATTCGGTATGTGTGTACCAAATGCTTTAATAGATTGTTTTTCCTTATTTACGCGATAACGACCAAACATAAATTTCAGACAGCTGAGTATATATATATATATATATATATATATATATATATATATATATATATATATATATATATATATATATATATATATATATATATATAACTTTAGAATGAATATTTTAAACCTTTTGGATTTGTTTTTATTTAACAGCAAAAAAGGGAACAAATTTAGCTTTGTTTAACTACAGCTCTAATAAGAAATTTAAATATTACAACATCAGAGCTGAAGAGGGAATGCACCACACTTGTTCGGAACCTCTACTCTCAATGTTAATAAAGAACGATATTTGTATATCAACAACTAAAACTATTCTCTGAGTTAATTATGCTACACATTTTCATGCACATAAAACAGTCATCAGTACATTTTGAGTGCGAAAACTATGTTACATAATAACATACAAGACTTTTACAAAGCTAGTTTTAAAGTAATATTTTAACGTTTTATAGGAAACTATGCGATATAAAAATATGGCTGAAAGTCGTTGAATTAGATTAAGTTAAGTTTTTTTTCTTTAATTTCAACATCATCGCCTCTAAATGCTACTTGGCTAGCAACTTATTAATATTAAGAAGAATACTATTTAAATATTAATAATGGGGTCGTTTCCGAAATTTTAAAAGCACTTTTTTCTGAAAGAGCAAGCTTAAAATTATGGACTTGACCATTTTTTAAATAATTTGACAATGTGTGCTATTCTTAACAAAAAAATATTTAAATCGGTGCGCATATTCAATTTTATTTTTTACGCATCTGCGCATGACATCACAAATAATGAACTGCCATTAACGCAGAGCACAATATTTAATTTGCTTCTTTACTCATATGTAGTGACAACGATATGGTTGATAGCAAGCGCAATATTTAATGCGCTTCTGAATTATCATAACCTGTAAACGCAACAGACAGCAAGCCTAAACATTCAGCGCGCCAGTGGAATACGCGGCAAAGTGCATCATTTGTGACGTCATAAAGACCACGCCTTGTTGAAAAATCGGAAATTTGAAAAAAAAAATTACAAATTACTGTTGGGAAAATAAAAGTATTTTCTGGGTCCATGTTTTTTTTTTTTTTTTTTTTTTGCTTTTCTTGTCTCTTTTCAGTGACTAAAAGTAGTATTTTTAACCGAAGGAAACAACCCCATTTTGTCTCACGCTTTCAAAATCATTAAATGGGATTTTACCTCATAAGTCACTTAACTTTAAATTAGATAAATGCTTTCTTTAACAAAACAATATTCACAAAACTTTTAACTCCATACTTTTACATATTAAAGAATGTTTCGAATATTTCGAGTTAATAATTGGATTTAACAATTATAAAAGAAACTCATGGTGCTCCTTTGTAACAACTTTGGCATGGAATTTCTAAGAAAAGAGCGTTCTTAAATATTACAACATCGAAAACTTTCGCTTTAAATATTAAGAAATATTTAGTTTATGCATGAATAAGTCTGTCACGCACTGCTAACTATTTCTACTAAGATACTCAATAATGCATGGCAAAGAGGACGCACTAGTCTTTGATATCCGCTACTTTTCCGATAATTGCACATCACCACTACATAGCAATTTCTGAATTTCGTTACTTGGGTATGAAATAGCTAATAACTATAATGCGAGTTTCTTCAAATATCAATTTCTGGATGCATTGAAATAAATTAATTAGCTTAAATTTGTAATTTACTGCCCGCAAAAAGAAAAAAAAAATCTATTTTAAGAATTCAGTTTATGTTGTAAAATACTGGTACAATATTTTAAAAATAAAACGATTTCATCATTTCTTGAAAAGTTATTTTCGTATGAAATTTTTTAAAATGTAAAGTTCTTGTATAAAATTTTCCGGAGACAAAATCCAGATTTAGATGGCGCTTAGAGATCGATTCATATAACAAAAATGGCGAAGGCCTAAATATGCAATTTTTGAAAGAACTCGCTTTTTTCACGGGACAAAGTGAAAAATAAAATATTTTTCTTATAAAATATATTCCATTTTATTTTTAATTAATATTTTCTATTTGATTACTAAATGAATAGATTTGAACTGCTATTTGATTATTTGGGATTCAACATTTTTTAAATAATATGATGAGTTAACATTATTTTGAATTGAATATGTTATGGGCATTTATTCACAAGTTTGGCGGGGACTCCACAGATTAGTGGAAATCATGTCCCACTTTGATTCACACTGTGATAACGGGCGAACAGATTATTTAAGCCGAAAATTAATCTAGACGTTGACGAAAAAGAAGAGACAATTTGATAAAGGAAACCCCCTTGTATTAAGAAAAGTTAAGAAAAAGAATTCTGTTCGTGCAAATTAGAACTTTTATTGTAAAGAAAAATTAACCCAGATAGAGATGGAGTTAATAAATATGTTAGAGAATAAACTAGAAAGAACGAGTTG
>NC_072740.1:12188430-12341978 GCF_026930045.1 Uloborus diversus
AAAGGCTGTTCAAAATTTGTGGGTCCATCTGCCTGAGGACCACATCAGACTTTTAATTAGCTACCGGACTGTGTTGCGGCATCTATTGCAGTAAAAGGAGATCCAACGCGCAATTTAAGTAGCATTGTATTTATCTAATTTTTTTAGCCAGTATTTGTATTTTTCTCAATTGTTTAGATTTTGGGATCAAGTGTATCTCTCACCTGTATTATTCTGTATATTAAATTTCACTTCAATCCAATGTTTCCTTCTTGGGCTCTATTTCCAATGTTCCTGAGTGTATATTAATTCTCTCTGATGGAATCATGGCAATGACCGCGAGAACCGAGTTTCAAAAACTGGTTCAGCAATAACCAAAACTATTTATAGTTTTTTGTCAGTGCACTACAAAAAGAAAAATAGGACCCTGAGCGCGCAATCAAAAATCAGGAACCTTCAAATCATTACGTTGGTTAATGTGTGCTAATCGAAATCAACGACTATATCTTTTTCTAATTGAAGTACTAACGCGATGAAATTACTTAATTGCAATGCTTCAGTATGGTTCGGTACAAAGTTGAAACCAACCGTGAAGCACACTGAGCAAAAATTGTTTAACTGCAAGTCACTTGCCTGACTTTCTCCTTAACATCATGCATCCAGTAATTCAAAGAAATGCCTAATATGCCAACCTTGATAACTTGTGATTGATCCTAGCAGTGGACGACAGTCAACATAAAAAGAGCTTACTGAATCTTTGAAGCTCAAGGCAAGAGATCGTCCATCAAGAATTACTTCTACGGCTAGAAGAGAATTTTATCCACCACGTGTTTAAAGTAATTCCTCCCACTTCAATGATATGCAAAATATGATTTTTTTTCTTTTTGCATTCCTGCAAACTAAACCAATGCCAATGTTTCATTCTTACAAGTCCCATCCGATTTAGCCGGTTGAATGAATTGTGGTCAGTCAATCTGCTGAAAGCTGGAGAAATGAAAAAGGTGGTGGCAGGTTGAAAGAACGTCTTTCAACCTGCAACCATCAATACCAGAACGAAGTTACATGTCCAACATGCAATTCTTAAATCAAAACATAGAAACTAGTTTATAAATATTAAGTAATTGTATTTGTAAGTATATATTGTAAATGTGTAACTATCGCACTTGACTGGGTGGATGAGCATTACATTGCAAACAGTTGCACAGTGCATTTTTATTGCGCAGAGTAAAACAGGACTATAAAAGAAGAAATACTGCAATGTCCAAAAAACGATTAAAAAAGTTAAATTTTGGTTAACTCCAAGAATTTTAACGGCTTATATGCAAAACTAAAAATTGTAAAGGGAAGTAAATAGCTTTAAAGATATATCAAAAGTGTGTTAAAAGGAAGCATTCTAATGGTATTGAAACGAAAAAAAAATTAATATTTATATTTTTGTAAAATGATTTGAAATTTGACCCCCTCCCCCTTTTTATTTTTAACTTTGAGGCTCATGTGCGATCTAAAATACAAAAATATTAACTGTTTAAGCTATTTTTCTCACATTCAGGATGCCGAAATTCATTCATTCATTCATTCACTTATTTATTTACTTTTTGCTGTTAGTAGTCGCTTATCGGAAATATCAATCTTTCGGCTCATCCTTACTAAAAATATTTGGTACTGACTTTTCTTTTCATTCCATAAATTATGCAATATGAATTTTTTTTCTTTTTTTTTCTCTAACATGTTTCATTTATTCTTTTCGTACATAACACTTTGTCTATATATTCTGAAATTCACTTTCCAAGTTTAGGGGTTGAAGTGAAAAGTTTTTAATTTTTGTACACCAGTTCGTATGCACTATTTGTAAACACTTGTAAGATTCAAGTGTGATATAATATGTTTGATAGTTTAAGAGAAAACGTTTAAGTTATATGCCGAAATAATTAGCGACTACATTTAATGCCTTTAAAAGTTGTAGTTAAAACATGTCATTCATTTAAAAGCCCTTATGTACGATATATTTTCGTTGTGAGCCTCTTTGCTGCTGTTTTAATATCAACAGAAAATTGGATTATCTTTTCAAAATCATAATGTCCACCATCAGCAAATTACGAGACAATTTGCATAAAAAGGCATTTGGAAAACTTTCTACCCTTCTGAGATCAAAACGAGCGCAAGTATTTCATTGTTACTGCATAACATTAGACTTACTCAAAAGAGCTGCATTAAACTACATTTGGCTTCAATCCAAAGTGCTACTTAACTGCTTTGGGGTTTCCAAAACCCAGTGAGGTATTTAAGTACGCCTTGCTAGTTTCATGAGAAATGCATGTCTCGTCTTTATTCATTTAATGAGTTATGATTCCATGCTCTCTAGAGAATTTTTTTTTTTTTTTTAATATCAAATTGCGTGAGAAAGATGCGTAATATAATTCGGAGATAAACGCTACATTGTTTTGAAAGTGTTAATATGTGACGAAATATTTAATTTTTCTACCTTATTTCATCAGGAAAGCCCCGAACTATTTCCAATTTGTTCAATTTCAAAAGGCTTAGTCATCTTAACCATTTCACTATGCCCCACATTTCTCTACTTATTAATTTAAAGATATAAGCATAATCGAAAAACTGTTTTACATATTCTAAAGATAATACAATATGTAAGCAATCATTGCTAAATGAAGTTTGTGAGAACTCAAACAGGCTTTAGTTTATTTATTAGTCAGAAAATGTCTGGAATTTGAAATTGGGAAAAGCCGTGAATTGCAGAAACGAACAATTTACCAAAAAAAAAAAATCTCGATCGTAAAAACGGATCATTTTTAAATACTAGTTAGGAATGGTCATGCCACTTTTTTTGAAAATATTCGGTTTGAAATGAACGACGAAATGCAAACTCAAGATAACACTTACCGGAAACTCAAGAGAAGGGATCAAATAGGATTGGAAGTAGTATTTGTCTAACCGCGTTGTTATTTTTAACAAAAAAGAAACTCATGATCGCCACTTTTGATTCTTTGGAGCCATTTTCAATGAAATGGTCGCCAGTTGGCGACTGGCGACCGCTGATCTAGAGCTTTAACATATAAATACATCTAATGAAAAGAGAGATTCGAGCAGATAAAAACTGAAATAGTGTGATTTTGTTTCCAAATTTGCCGAATCGTTAGACAAAATTTACCGAACAATGATTTTTTTGGAAGGTTTCACGACCTCTACCTGTATCATGCTGCTCTTGGATGACAGCATTTTTATGACTGAAAATAAATTCGGGTTGTTGGTAAGTTCATACAATTTGTCACTGTTTCTTCAAACTATCGACACTGAGAGTTTTACGCAATTATATGGTAGAATGTCGCGTTTGTCCTTAAAAGACAGCAGATGTAATAAAGACTAAGAGTTGTTTGACACTGATAACTTTAGATGGGATAAAGTCAAGTCTCTATATCATTAAGTTCTACAGGTGTGATAAGTTTATGGAAAACAAATTCAGTTCAAAATACATTTGAACTCGCTTACTACAAGCCCGACGAGTCCCGATTTAACGAGAACCCAAATTCAAAGTGGAAATCAGAAATACTTAGCTAGCAGACTGTTAAGTCTATAGAAGCATAACTTGCTTTTAATGAACAAACCCGGTTTGAGGCGAGCAACATTTTAGTGAGTCATAAAATTTCTATTGACATCCAGCATAGTGATGAGTAATAAATCCTTAAAAGAAGTGACGATGGCATTTTTTTAGTATTATTTTTTTAAGTTATGAAGTACCGTATAAGCGCGGGGTACTTTGACCCACATTTTTGAGCTTTTCTCATCTGAAATTAACTTTTGAACACTGATCACTTTGTTTCAAAGTATTATCATCCTTTTTAATTGTTTTTTATTTGGAGCAATATTACCCTTACGTTTGGGTTAATTTTGCTCAAAGTGGTTTTCACTATTTAAAATCACTGTAGAACTAACTAGTGCTAAAGGAAGACATGTGCTCATAGGAAAAACTATTTATTTGAAAGAAAAATATATTTTTTACAACAAGTTTGAGTCACACATAGTTGTTTTTAGGAAAATTAAATTTTTTTAAAGATTTGTGTTTATAGTATTTAGTTATTGTAAGACTAACTATTGTAGAACTAACTAGTGTCAAAGGAAGACATGCGCTTATAGGAAAAAAGTATTTATTTGAAAGAAAAATATATTTTTTACAAGTTTGAGTCACACATAGTTGTTTTTAGGAAAATTAATTTTTTTAAACATTTGTGTTTATAGTACTTAGTTATTGTCACAGAAATTGTCGACGGAGAACGGTCATCTTTTTTATCAGTTTTGGAGGTTGAATAATTTTACTAAGATAACACCGCTCGTAAAACAAAGAATCTTAAATTTTCGGTCACTTACAAAACTTTTTGATGAGTTCCATGCTCTCATCATTAGCTCCTTCTTCTCTCGCATGAACAGTCATCCCAGGAAATCTGAGCTCATTCCATTCTACAGTAACAAAGTTCTAAAAACTTTCCAACAAATTGAACAATATATATGTATATTTGTTTGGTTTTCACTGGGGCTGTGTAAGAGGAAGAGGCATTTAGGCTATTACCAGACCTAATGCGCTCCCCGACAAGGCATCAGTCTTTCATGTGCCACCATTACGGCGCTGATGCATGACACAAGCAGTTTTTGACGCCCAGTTTCCACCAGATGGAGGCACCTGGACTCTCTTTGATGCTAAATTGCACAAGGAATTTCATTTTGCCGAGGGAATTCTAAGTCAAACGAGCATCTTGAAAATCCGCCGACTGACCACCTCAGGCAGGCTAGAACCTGGGTTGGTAGAAGGCCAGCGCCTTATCATCACGCCACCAGCCGGCTACATATACACTATATAACCAAAAGTATTGGGACACTTTCAAAAAATATTATTTTAACGGATTTCCCGAGAAATGAGAGACCAATTGCTCTGTAAGTTTCTCACATAATGCCACAGCTGTCATTTTGCAATAAAAATTGAATCTACTATTCATTTAGGGGACCAGCAATAAATTGAGAAAACAAAATAGGTTTTTGATCATCCTTTATTGTAAAAAGCTGGGAATAAGTTATAAATTTCAGAAATAATTTATAACTAAGAATAAATATTTTTTATATTTTCGTGAAAGAACGCTTATACCCACGTAGATATAAGCATTTCTTTCAAAAATAAATTTTATGTGAAGGTTTTCGGTTCATAACGCGCAGAGTTTCCCGTCAAACGTTACTAAACTTCTAGAATATTTGATAGCATACAAGAGAAACATATTAATAAAATTTGAAATTAAAAGATTAAAAACTTAATGAAATATGAATGTTAAAAGCAATTAATTTTACACTGCGCATGCGCGAAAGATAGCAATTTATAACTTTCATAATCCTTCATAATGAAATTTTTTATGTGTATTTTTCAGGTATGAGAATAGGTCGTAATGTATATATCATACCGATAAGTAATTAGATGTGTCTTTCTATCTAGAATTTTTTCCGGCTACCAAGTGTCAAAATGACGCGACGCTTTGGCAAAACATCGGAAAGATTTAAAATTTTTATTTGCTGCCATCTGCTATTTGTTAACAAATAAAACGTTTGAATAATTTAAGGAAGGCTTTTGCAGTGATTTTCAATTTCGCTCTTTGATTCTTTTGCAGGGATATTTTGATAATTGGGAAATTCGCGATTAAAGAATGGAAGGGTGAAACTTTGAGGTTATGAGTATTTTTTGATTCAAAATTTTGAAAAAAAAAAAAGAAAAGAAAAAATAAAATAAAAGAAAGAAAAAGAAAACGAAATTCTGGATAGTGGCATTCCGATTATACCTCTGGCAGTTTCGACAAAACAAGGTGCTTTTTTTTTTTCGTGGGAGTGGGGGATACAGCATGTGAAACTAGCAAAACATTTTTCGTTTTGCCAATTCTTGCCGAAATATGATCTAATGATGATATCGCATTATCCGTTGTATCATTTGGCATTGCAGTAACTTTACTGGATGGATGTCTGAAATCCACGCCATTGTATCGTAATGTTGAAAAGGTTCATCTAAAACATGGTGGAAAAGGTTCATCTACGTCCAAATGCTACAAGATCCATTTGCTGACAAATTCTCGGACCCATTGTCAGATATCGACGAATGAAAATTTGCTGTCTATGAAAATTTCGAATGCATAAAGTTGCCCACTAATTTCAGCACCATCGTTGATTCGAGAAAATTTTCTCATTGACCACGATGTACGCACACGATACATGCATCATGCGTGGCTGGCAGAAAGAGCCATAATTGGCAGCAAAAAATGTGAAGGTTAACTTCGAGATACGACCTGGCGACTTGGTATCATATAAATCCATCGATACAGTTTGCGATTCTGACGAAACTGTAAATTATCCAACAGTTTTTGAATCCTAGAAATAATTTATGTGGCAGAACAAGGCCTGCCGAGTCATCTGTAATATGTACATAAAACTAGACAAAGATACCGTGAGAAAATTCTAATTCTTCAAATGGTGCAGCGAATCATTAAAGTTTGGGAACTCAACTTTAGAGGGCACCAGGCAATGTGTATTCAGAAGGGGTCAGGGGATCCGTACCCTTTACCCAAGAAACGAACTTGTCTTGGGAAAGCGAAGTTTTTTTAACACAAAGAAAAGCAAATAATGCTGGGAGAAAAATCTCAATTCGTTCAAAGAGAAATCTTTAAATTAAAAATTTTTAACACATGCAGATTATTATTGCTTTGCAAAATAAGTTATTCACTATTTCTTTCACTGCCTACCCCCCCCCCTTCCCTTTTTTCCCCTAGTCAATCTGAATAGAAGGTCTTCAAAATGTTTCTCTCCTTAACTCTTGTTCCCTGCGAGAAATTTAAAATAAGTTTTAGTTGTTCGGTTGGACGGTTTGAGCAATAATAGAAAAATGATTTCCTAAAAACACATTTATTTGAGCGGTCCTTTTTTTTGGGGGGGGGGGGGGGTCATTATAAAAGGTAATAACACAATTATAAGTTTAAAAAACATTTAATGACAGTTTAAAAAAGAAAAAAAAAATGAAAAACCCGGGGATAATCCGACCGCCAATAATCGGGAGTTTTCTGTATGAACCATCCACATGCAGCTTACACACACATACTCAAGGGTTTAAAAAATTATCCTTGAAACTTTCCTCATATTGAGACAGCATCCGAGAATTTAAGAAGATAATTATGTTTTCTATTTAGTATTTTTAGTTACCAATAGATAGCAGCACTATATTCTACCTCCTACCCAAGACTTAAAGAAGATGGTTGCTAACGCAGAAGTTCATGGTACAAAAAGTTTACGACAGGGAAAAGTTTCCATAAGAAATTAAGGTTCTTAACGAATTTTTTTTTCATCTACAGATATGTTATATGTTGCAAATAAACTATTATAAAAAAAACTCTGCTGAAGTTACAATTCTGTAACGGTATTTTAAGCTAAATTACTTATGACAACGAAAAAACACAGCGCACAAAATATTATGCATCATCTAAGTTTGTCAAGATTGATAAGGAATCAACGAGCACTAATTGCAGCTGTGAACAAGCTAAACAATCAAGGTAAATAAATTTACACTACGAAATAGAACTAAGAACTCCAAGCACACAGCTGAATTTTTGTGTCTATGTGGATTTGTATTATACTTATTCTCAGGGTATCGTGGCCCATTAGCTCAGTTGGTTAGAGCGTCGTGCTAATAACGCGAAGGTCGTGGGTTCGATCCCCCCATGGGCCATGCTTTTTGACTAACTTTTTTGACAACTCTATCATTGAGATTCAACATTTATTTGTCTAGGTTTTTGAAAACACTAATCATTTCAAAAGAATTTCTTTACAATAATCGTTTTGGCCGTTGTGACGATAAAAGTCTTGAATAGTTTTACAATACGTTTCTGTCAGAAAAATCCTTTAAAGTTTTTATCTCTGCATTTGGGAAGCACGAGGTTACGACAGAGAAAGAGCAAAGGGAGGGGGGGGGGGTAAACTTGCCCCCCCCCCCCTCCGCCCCGACACAGTCGACTCTTGTCAGTCAGTATATACAGTCGACTCTTGATAACTCGAATCTTCATAACTTGAATCTTTCTTTAGCTCGAATTTTTTATTCGGTCCCAAAATAATTTAGTGTTTTCAATACGAAGTTGTCTCTATATCTCGAATGTACTCCTTTTGAGTCGACGTTTTTACGAAGTTTCGTTTTCATTTTATGCATAAAAATGCAGCCAAAATAAGAAAAAAAAATTGTTTTTAATTTTTTTTCCTTTAACACATTGCTTTGCTTATCAACATTATGTATACAGTTAACAGTAGTGCTCCTTATGCGCATAGTGTTGCAAGATTGCGTGAAACGTAGCGGATATTTTTTGCCGTGGATGACGACCTAACATTTTATTGCTGGCCAGCAGTGGCGTACCGAGACAGATGGGAGCCTGGGGCGCTACTCGAAATGGGGGCCTACCTGGCATTAAAACTGAAGTTTCTCAAACTATGTGTACGTGCCATATATTACAGTAATTACTTTAAGTGGTACATTTTTACATATTTCAGGTAGTGTTGGTTTGATTTCGGACACTATTGTAATAGCACAGTAAAACATATGGTTTTAAGTAAATATTATTTTTTTAATAAAATTGTGCTTTGTCAGAAAATATCAAAACAGAAAAAAGTCCTAAAATTATATAGTATCTTAAAAATTTATTGCATCTGAACATCCAAGTACAGTGAACAGAAACGTTTAGGCATTCCAGATTTAATTAATTTTAGGAAAAAAAATGGCTTTTACAGAAAAAAACCCTTTACTTTTAATTTGACTAAGACACACCAGGGAACTTTTTACCTGATAACATCACCTAATCTCAGAGAAAAATATTTTTAAAACATGCTTACCTAAATAAGGATGAAATTCACACGTTCACAGTCTAAATAAAACTTTTCTGCTAGGTCTCACTCACAAAAAAAAACGCTCTTTATGTTCTTCAGACAAAAAAACTCTGGTATGACCCTATACTTGTCTGGCGCGTTTGATTGAAGTGGAGAAAACGCTCCGCGCGGCTTCGCTGGTAGAATTAAAAATATTTAATGTTCGACAGAAATTAAGACAAAAAAATTTTGCGTATGCGTGGGTTTAACTAACTAATCCGATTTCTAAAGCGAAGATCGTAATTTCCCCCCGATTATCGGACAAAGGGCTAGGCATAGACGGATTTAGGACTAAGTTCCTGGAGGGGGGCAGGATCTCTTTTGAGCAACATTTTTAATTGCCCCCCCCCCCCCATGTTTTGTTTTGTTTTCCTGTTATGAATAAGGCCATGCTTTACCTTTTTTGTGTGTGTGTCGTTTTCATTAATGTGTGTTTTCATGCTGTCCTTTTTGAATTGACCTTAAGAGGGGTGACAGGTATCAAGAGTGACGCAGGGCGAGACCCACGTGATAACAGGCCAGACAACTCCCCTCCCCCCCGCTTCGTTACGCCATCAGTAGTCGATCTTTGAACTTGGCGCGAAACTTTGAGAGCAGTGCAGTCTACCAGTTAAACAATAGTGCTTCTTGGTCTGGTTGAAATAGATGAAATAGGAAATATTAACTTCGGCTGCACATTTTTGAATACAATACTGTTGGATTTATCTCATCCTTTCCACGTACCGGAATGTAGAGGCAATTAAAAAATATATATATAATATAAGTGTCTGCTGAGTGAATTCGAGTCAGCGAATTCCGCTTCCGAACAAACTGCATGTGAAGAAAAAAGCTGGGCGTCTCATGGAATAAATTTTAAAGTTCGGAGGTAAGTACTTTTCTCAGATAAACAAATTTACATTTTATGCAATTAAGATTACTTACGTTTTCCTCTATTACACGAACAATTGTCAGTTTCCTTTCTGATATCTTTGTCTGTAATTTGTAATTTTAGTATACTGCTTTAATATTTGAAACGGTTAACTTGCAACTTTTTATTTCTTTATTTTTTCAACTTTGTACACGCATTTATTCGAAATGGATTTTCCAAGCTGACAATATACATATGTCAAAATTTTCTGCAAATATACTTGTTGCTATCAGAAGCAACGTAACTTGGTGTTGATATTCAGTTAATATGTAAACAAGTTTATTGAAACAGGCTTTTAACTGAACTAATCTTATATTTTCCGTTTCGATTAAATTGTTTCATACGCTAGCATGTGTTATTTTGATCAAAAAACATTCCTTGATGGGCTTCCGTAGTTCTGAGATAGAAGATTAGATTTGAACGCCGGAGGTCGTGGGCCCGATACTCAAACATTTCCCCCCAACTACGCCCCTGCAATGTTATTCAAACAAGCTGGTTCTGTGCGTAAATTAAAAAAATATATACGGTTTTTTTTCACTGTTGTCTTTAAGTTTTATGACATTTATGCACACATTGTGGTTAAGTTAACGGTATTCATAATTTCTGGGCTTGCGAAAGATTAGTTTTGAGCAGTGGATACACAACGTGTTTTTGCCAAATGCTCTGTGCTTGTTTGTTTATGCTTAAAAAGGGCAAAATATCTTGAACTACATATTTTTTGAACTCCTTGGGTTTTCTGTTAATAAGCTTTCAGGAACTCTGAAACTGTAACAAATTGAATTAAGGGGCTGTCTATAAAGTATTATGCAAACTTTTGAACAAATTCCCCCCCCCCCTCCTCCTTGTTACATGTAACGCTGTTCAACATGAGCATATTGTTATAAACAACGCGTGATGTCACACTTCTTGTTATCCCCTCCCTTCCCCCTGTCACAAAACTGTCACATTGATTTCCTAAAAGAGCATACTCAGCAAAATGTTGATCTAAATTTAACATATATGAGGTTTTAAGTATTAAAGAAAGTTGCTAAAATGGTCATTCTATGAAAAGTTTTTTGAAAAAGGTTACTTTGTCATCAATTAATGCTTTTTAAAATAATTTTTCAAAAGCCTAAAATGATGAACTATTAAAGCCTCTCCCCCCCCACACACACACAAGAATCATTAGCAGCAGAAAAAGCTGAAAATGGAAAAGTAGCCGAATTCCAAAAAAAAAAAAGGCTGTTTAGATATTGAATACATTTTTTTGGATGTACAACATACAGTATTCATGATGTTGTATTATACATTCTTTAATTAACGTTTTTCAAGTTGAATTCCTGTGTAATTTTTCGAGAGTGCCCACCGAAGTGGGGGGGGGGGGGGGGTTCGGAATCATAGTCTCATAGTAATGATAGCTTTTCAACGGCTATAGTTATAAATAACTGTGCCCTTGAAATTTTAAGGGAGATGGAGATGTTTTGGGGTTTTTTTTTTTTTTTTTGAAGTTTTCATAATTGAAGGGGGTAGGGCACCGTCTACTTTGGGGGATGGCACCCAAGCATTCACGTCTTTTGAAAAGCATAAATTTGCTCAGCTACGTTAACATTAATAATATGGTATTATGTACTTTAATTTGATGTTATGTCTTTGAAACATATTGCAGTCATGTTTCCCGTTTTCTTAAGTAAAAATATTTATTTATTTTTTAAAATTTCATTTAATTCTTATTCAAATACAATAGTAATATTATTTTTTGTTTTGATGTAATTGTAAAATGAAAGTTCATTTATTTATTTGAATACTTCTTAAGACTTAATGTTTCAATACAATATACGAGTAGTTAAAATGCGATTAGTTAAAAAACAATTTCCAATGAAAAATAAAACTGTGTTTATTTATCACTTTGTTTTAACAGGATTGTAAAATAAAATCGTGTTTAGTTATTTGAATACTTTGTAATACTTATAAATGTTTTTATGTCAAATATAATGAATTAAGCTCAGTGTATTTTTTAATGTATGATTATCGGTTCCTTTTTATGTTTTCAAATGAAAAAGTAGAACTTGTAATGCTACTAAAATAACAGAAGTCAATAATAAATAAACCAAATAGTTTTATTTAACCAAAATATTAATCGAAGTGCTCACTTCCCAATATCATTGTGGATCGACAAACGATGACGTCATTTGCTAGTTGGATGGCCTTCCTATCTCGAAGGCCTCGCGCAGGGCTCTCTTTTAAGTTGGATATAGAATATCTCCAATTTTAGGGGGTCCGGGGGTTTCTCCCCCGGAGGATATTTTGTAAAATGGATATAAAATTCTGCATTTTGAAGCCTTATTAGAGTTAATTGGATAGACGAAAATCTCAGGAAAATATAGACAATTTTTTTTAAAAAAAGTTTTATGATTTAAATGTGCTTTGTGATGTAAGTTAATACTTTAAAAGAAATGGTGTATAGATTTAGAAAATAAGTTACATACTACTTATTTGAACAATTCATAATTTATACACTTGATAAGAAATAAAATTGAAGCACACTTTGCTTAGGAGTTTCAAAGACTTGTCTAACTATTTTCAAGGTTTGGTTGGTTAGATTGGGTGTTTTGGCACAAGAGCCCTAGTAGGTTATACTGCGCCAATTCTTTTCAAGGATTTTAGAACATTTAATAATTTAAGGCAACTCATTTGCACTTTCCAGTCTCAGAAATTGAGTACTAGGTTATACAGTTGTACGGTCTTGTTCAAACTTCGTAAAAAAAACAGCTATTTTAAGCCTAAAATAAAAAATAAACTATAGAATTCTCATTACAATAACCTTTTTACTTTCTTCTATATCTAATATATACAGTGGCTCCCAAAAGTGTTCGTACACTTTGAAATTTTTTAGAAAAACCAAAATAACTCGAAACTGAATTCGAATATGAAATTCAATATTTTTTCACATCATTCCTATGTCATTCTAAATACAACCCATTGGTTTTTTCAAAATATTGACGGATCTTCTTTTTGAAATGGTTCAGAAAACGAAGAGACAGAGAAATAACACGCCACAAAAGTCATCGTACACTCAAATATTTTCGAATAAATTCATGATTAAAATTATCATATGCCATTTTATTAATATTTTTGCATTGTGTTGACCCTTATAAGTCATTTGGCTTTAATTTTTTGTTTATTTATTCCTTAATATTGTGCTTATTACTGTAAAATGGCTGGTATTCGTAAAAAAACGCAAACACCATTCAAAATTTGAATTTTTTTCCCACAGTTGCGGTTAATTGGTTTGAAATGTCTTTAAATTAGTTAATTTATTTGTTTGTAAAGTAAAGTGCTTGATAAAATACTTTCAAGAAAGGAATCTGACCGAAAAGAAGGTAAGAAAAGGTCAACCGGCAAAGTTGACAAAACGTGATCAAAGATTTAAAGTTAAAAAATTTATGAAAAATACACATTTGAGTGCTGTAAAAGTTTCTGCAGAGTTAAATGAAACATTTTACATTTAATTTTTATCTAAAATTGTTCGCCAAGTTCTCTGATTAGCTGGATTAAATGGGACCTCCTCCCGCAGAAATTTTCTTGGTCGTGCGAAAAACAGAAAGCTTACGCTTTTCGTCGCAAAATCAATGATAAATAAGCTAAAAAAGTTTTAGAATCACGTCTTACATATAAAAATAAATTTAACATTTTTGGTTAAATTGTTGTGTAACTGTAAGTAGAAGAAAAAATTAGGAACTTAATCTTAAGAACTTATTTGGATTATAATCAGGACGGTGGAGGTGTTCTAGTGTGAGGGTGCATATCAGCATCAGGACTTGGTAATTTGTAATTTTTTGATAAAATAATGAATCATGCTGTTCCTTTAAATATTTTAAAAACCAATTTTGAACTCTTAGCCAAAAATTTGGTTGGAAACAACTTTGTTTTTTATCAAGATAACGATAAGAAGCACACGGTTTTCAACGTTTGCGTCTAGTGCCTCGAAAATTGTCCTAAAGTTTAGAAAAAACCTCCTCAATCTCCAGATTTTAACTTAATGTAACGTATTTAGAGATATCTGGAGGCTAGATTAAAAAAATAGAGCTTTAAAACGAAAATAGAGCTAGAAACAGTAAGACTCGAAGTGTGGTTGAACACTAACTCAGAAATTACGCAAAAAAAAGAAAGAAAAAGAATGAAATCTATTCCCAGACGTTTAAAAGGTGTTATGAATACTGTATGATATTCTACTAATTAATAATTTAATCAAAAGTTAAATTATTCAAAAATATATAGACATTTTATAAAGTGTACGAAGACTTTTGTGAGATAAAATTTCCGGCACTTTTTGGTTTTTGATTTTTTTAAAATTAAGTGTTAATATTTTTTAAAAACTTTTCATGCAGTTTTGTTAAAAATTGATCATAGATCTTATAATTAAATACCCATTCCGAAATATTAATTCTAAACAATGGATTGGGGCTCATTTCGTTGAAAGTCGTATGTGTACGAAGACTTTTGGGAGTCACTGTAGAAGAAAGTATTGGATTCGTGCAAATTTTCGAATTTCGAATGATTCGAACGTTTTGAGGTACGCTGAGTCCATTTCGACTATTTTTGGAAAATGTCTGTCTGTCTGTGTGTATGTGTGTGTGTGTATGTGTGTGTGTATGTGTGTGTGTGTCTGTGTGTGTGTATGTGTGTGTGTATGTGTGTCACGTCTGTGTGTGACCAGTTTTTTGTGGCCGCTCTACAGCAAAAACTACCTCATGAAATTGAACGAAATTTGGTACACATATGTGCCCCTATGTGAACACTTCCCCATTGGTTTTCGGCGCGAATTCCTCCAAGAGGGGTGGAGCAATGGGACGTTTTTTGAGTTACGCGTGCTTGCTATTCCTCAGGAAGTAACTGGCGGAATCAAACAAAATTTGGTCCACATATTGCCCCTAACAGGAGCAGGTGCTGATTCAATTTTGATGTCAATAGCTCAAACGGGGGTTGAGTTATAGAACGTTTTTTGTCGTCAATTGTGACTGCTGTATCTCAAGAAATAACGAACGGAATCAAACAAAAAATTTTTGACAAGTAGCCCTTAGTGGGTATAAGAGCTGATTTTATTTTGGTGTCAACAGCTAAAAAGGGGGTAGCGCAATCGCCCGTTCTTTTTTTCCATTGTGAGTGCCCTATCTCAAGAAGTAAAGCTACGTTCTGGTTGAAATTTGGAATATATGTGAATCCATACGTAAACAGGCTTTGGTTCAATTTCGACTCCAATCGCTCCAAGAGGTGTTGATTTTTTTTTTTGCGAATAAAAATAGCTTTATTAATGCAACAATAAGAAAGATAAATCGTAATAGATTGTCGTCTGCGTATTTCTCGTGATTTTAATTGTATGGAAATGATCGGAAATATTATCTCAATGATTTAAAATTTTTAACTGTTGCCATCTTATGTTTGTTAATAAATAAAATATTTGTAATTAATTCAAGCAAGGCTTTTAAAATAACTTTCAATTTTCGCTCTTTGCTTTGCTTTTACAATAATTCAGACATTGGGATGGTCGTCAAGTTTTTGCATGTGTAATTTTGTTTTTGTTAGGAATATTGCTTCCTCGTCAAGCATGGGGAGGGATCAGAAAAAGGAAAAATATAGAAGAGAGTTTCGTGATGGCCACAACATACTAGTTTTAAATTATAAGCAGTGCAGAAAACGAAAAGGAATGGAGGTAGTGTATCATTTTTTTTCTGGGCTAAACAGATTAACAATATGCAGTAGAAGCAAGATAAAAGCAATCAATAGAAAAGAATTTCCAAAATACTGCATTCGGGATTAAATAAATAGCAAGATATGAAACATGTGAGTCAGAAAAATGTATTTCAAGCAATATGTTACAAACATAAGAACCATGATTTTTACTTTTTTGATGAAGGATGTAGCAAGGAGCTGAATTTGACATATTTTGGCATTCATCCCCCTACCATTTGTTAGAAATTTTAAAATTTAAGGTTTGTAGCCACACGTTTCCAAATATTCAAAACTTTCAAGCTCTTGAAAATGAAATTAGTCTTTTCAAGCACTTTCCATTTTTTAAGGAGCGAATGATGCATTTTTTGCGAGTTACCGGCCCACTTCAAAGTAGTGACCCTAAGCTATAGCTTGTTTATCTTATAGGCAAATCCTTCCCTGTATGTAATTCACTCTTGCCTGCAGATTTTTGCAATTTTTACGAAAATTCGTCAGTTTTCACAGTTAAAGGATTTTTACAGTTTTACCAATCTGAACGTGTGAATTCAGAAGGTTCTTCAAAATCTTTCGTCTGTAACAACACAAAATATCTAGTTTTTGAAATCACGCAAATTGAAAATAAACATTCTGAAAAGAAAGAAAACAAATTATAAAGAGTAGATCGTTCTGTTAGCGCAAATGGGGGAGGATGGTTTCCTTTGTTTTAGGTTCTAATTTGTAAAAATAATCGTCAATTATTATGAGTGTTGCAGTTGAATGCATAGCTCGTTTAGCCTATAGTTCCATTTATATACTTGCCCAAATGATTTTCAGTCAAATGGTGAATTAAGACATATTTTCAGCACCCCAGTGACAGCTGTACTATTTGTATTTAATGTTCTTTTTTTATTTTTATTCCTCCCATCAGAAAAGGACATTCGCGAACCTCTTCATTTTCATTGAACTATTCAAAAAAAAAAAAAAAAAATTTTTGTCTTAAGGTTTTGGAAGATGTAATGTTACTATATGAAGTCCTCCCAAAACTGGGGGGCATTGCCCTCTATGCCCCCCTCCTATAAATCCACCCATGCCCTTCTGAACTATTCAACAAAGAAAAAAACGTAATATTTTTTTAAAAAAATTTTTGGAAGCTATGTTGTTACTGCATAAAGTCCTCCCAAACTGGGGAGGCATTTCCCTCTTTTACCCCCCCCCCCATAAATCCGCTCATGGGGCTACGAACTATTTCTTTTGTTTGGACGCAGCTCATTTCTCTATAGTCAAGTAAGCTTGCAATCGAGTATAGAATGGATGGGAGGAGGTATTATGCAGCCAAGGTCAAAAGTCCCGAAGGATTGACCAATTAAACAATTTTACGCTGTCGAAAGGGACATAGCAAAAAGGAAGTCCCCTTTGCTTGAGTCAGAAGGGGTCCGATAAAAAGAAAAATTTATCTGACTGATTTTTCCAACGCTACAAAGGATAGACAACTTCTCATTTAGGAATGGATTTTCTTGGTTATATGTTTGAATTTGGTTTCAAAAATAGTGTATGAATTAAGACTAGACCATAACAGATATTTTAGTTGTATACTGTAATGATCAAAAATTATAAACGTGCATCTGTTATGCATTAGTTTTTTTTTTTTTTTTTTATAAATTGTTTGAAAAAAAAATGCATAAAACTTTGCTGAAAGCACTTAACAAAATAAAAGCAAATGATTTTTATAGGTTTAGTTAATTTAAAAATTTGGGGTCCCCATTAAATTCGTGGCCCAAGCGCTCATGTGCCTTTGTACACTAGGACGGGTCACTATGAAAAAAAGTCATATTTAACAAAATTTATGATATATACTGGCATATATAGGTAACTGATTAATATTTCTAATCATGATGTATATGACAGATCTACTGGAAAAAATAAGATACAATTTCGGGGCTTATGTCAAAGCGGGGCCTGTGGGACATAATTTGCCCTCTCTTTGTTTAGGCAAGAGTCACTGAGAAAATATTCATTCTACATAAAAAGTCAACTTTTTATTTATCTAAACCATGACATAAGGCACGTCTGGCGAAAAAGAAAACGAATTAAAATTTTGGGGCCTATGTCAAAGCGGGGCCTTGGTATCATAAACCCTCCATTGATCCCGAAGAGGTATTGATTGTATGCCTGAACAAATATTTGGTCTTTAAAAAAATTATGATTTATTAAGCCAATTTGTTTAATCATTCAAACCAAGATATGCGACAATATTGGTGAAAACCAAAAATTGAGATTTGGGGGCCTATGTCAAAGCGGGGCCTGGGGCGGACCGCCCCCTCCGCCCCCCCCTTCGGTACGCCACTGCTGGCCAGTCTTTGAAAAACTTAAAATTTTAGCCAAATTGAAAAAAAGTATAGACTTCATTTTCTGGTTGACTCAAATAATCTGCTTTTAGAACAAAAAGACGATTAAAAGCAATACGAACTACGAACTGAGATCAAAAGGAAAGAAATTAAGCCAGGACATACAAATTTAATGACGTTCTAAGATGAAATAAAAAATGTAAGCAGTCAAAAATAACTTCCTTTTTTGAAGAATCTAATAAACATTACTTTCTGTAAAGATATTTTTACGTATTACCAATAATTAATTTTATCCAAACTATAAGTCTTATAGATTATCTAATATGAACTTTTTCAGAAAAAGAAAATAAAAATTATTCTTGAGCGACTGAGAAAGGAACTTCCGATTACTCGAACTACCAATTACTCGAAGGTTTTTGCCGGTCC
Organism: Uloborus diversus; assembly: GCF_026930045.1. Classification (NCBI taxonomy): domain Eukaryota; kingdom Metazoa; phylum Arthropoda; class Arachnida; order Araneae; family Uloboridae; genus Uloborus; species Uloborus diversus. The sequence goes on from NC_072740.1 coordinate 12,206,713, forward strand.
CTTCGGACTTTGAGTTATTGAGAGTTGACTGTATTAAAAAAAAATAATATTAATTCATATTGTTTTATGATCTACATTTAAGTGATTATATAATATTAATTCATTGGGGGCAGGATTCTAAACCACAATTGTGCGTTGTGTTGAAATCAGGAGAAAAAAAAAAGTTTATTTTAACATGTAAATTCCCGTATCATATAAGGCAGTGAGAAGCAAAAGAATATAATCGGCAACATTAAAAATTTGGAGATAACCAGTACAAATAGTAGGAGAACCGCTCCTCTGTCTTAGGGCAAGAGGTAGTACTAGTAGTCCTGGTAGGTGCTACTGTACAGCATGATTTAACAAAAAAAAATCAATGAAAGTCTACCAAGTACGTTATCTTTAAAGGAGTTTTACTCAAAACTTCAAAATGTTCACTTACATCCCTTTGCTTCTCACTGCCTTATATGTATTATTTCTCAAAGGTGTTTTTATGGGTAAGCCATAGCTTCTTTAATGCTTCAAACTTCAAAAGTAAGATACCATTTTTCAAATGTTTTCACAGCTTTCAGTGAAAAATAAGCAAACAAGTCACATTTTACCTGTTATTTTAAAAAATTACTTGAAATGTTTTTGAAATCCATCTGTCGGGTGCGAATACTTCGCACGGGTCCGCTAGAAATATATTATTGATATAATATACATATATATTAGAAAACCTAATTTTAAAAAATATATATTAATTTGAATTTTTGGCATCTTGAATTCAAATTATGTTTTTCGCAATCACGAGCGTGTGTGTGCATGAATGCGCGTGTGTGTTTGTGTAGGCGCATGTGTGTGGGTGCGCGCGTGTGTGTGTGTATGTATGCATGTGTGTACGTGTCTGTGTGCAAGCATGAGTGTGTGTGTGTGTATGTATGCATGTGTGTGCGTGTCTGTGTGCAGGCATGAGTGTGTGTGTGTGTGCAGGAGTGTGTGTTTGTGTCTGTGCGCAGGCATGAGGTTGTGTATGTGTGTGTGTAGGATATGGACGCAACATGGAGACGGTTTTCGCAAGAGGAGCAGCATCGTGAGCCCGGTCGACGCGACGGTGGTGCTGGCGGGAAAATAAAATCATAGGAATTCAAAACAGTCAAGTGAGAACAATAAGCAATCGTGATTGCTCAAAAAAAAAAAAAAAAAAAAAAATGCTTCCGTCATGTTTTTTTTTTTTTTTTTTTTTTTTTTTTTTTTTTTTTTTTGACGACAGGTGAAACAATATAAAGTAAGAAATTATACTTCAACCTGTATTGATTCTAAATTTTCACATGTGATAATAACTCGTTTTCTTCGTCTGAATATTTCAACTGCATCTCGCATTTGCTAAAAGAAGCTTTGTTACTTTTGACAAGTAATTTCAATTCGTAACGGGAAAAAAAACTTAATTCAAAAGTTTCATTTAAATGAAGCGAGGTATTTTGTGTTTTGTTAAGGTAATTAGTTATACATAGCTTAATTTATCATTTCATAAGCAAAACTACAGGAAAAAATGAACGAAAACGAAGAACTATGCTACAGAATGAATTAAGCTATAAACTGCCAAATATCGAGCAAGTTTAGTTAGAAAACATAATTTATTTAAAATCTGCAAAATATATCCATAGAATGAGATGCTAGAAAAAGAGTTAGCTATCAAAAGTCATGATTGAAATTTTATCTCCGACCACGTGGTAATATTTCAGATAGCATTTGCAAGCGTGAAATAAGTTCAGTCAGGGGTCAAGGGCAATTTAACGCGATAGCATTTCACCACGCTACGTCATAACTTAAACAAAACAATCGAGTTCTCGTTTTGACACTTCTGAAGAACAGGTTACTCTGAGAACATCTGAAGAACAGGTACTCTGAGAACATCAAATTATGGAAGGACTTGATTTCTATTCATGGATTGCTATAATTACAGCTGTCATTGGCATTGCTGTAACAAGTTATATATGGTATTGTTATTAGTTACTCATTTATTTATTTTTTTAATATATCATTTGACTTTTGAATGCATAACAGCAAAACTACCTTCATAATTTTTCGGAAGATGCAGTAACTCTGAAAACATCAATTTATGGAAGGTCTTGATTTTTATTCATGGATTGCAATAATTACAGCTGTCATTGGCATTGTTGTAATAGGTTATAAATGGGATTATTATTATAATTACACATTTATTTATGTATTTATTTTTTAATTTCTTATTTGAGTTTGAATGCATAACAGCAAAACTACCATCATCGTGAGTTTCATTTTTTTACTTCGTTACGATTATGCTAGCGTTTGCACTTCAATTTAGAAATTAGTACAGATTTTGCAGTTTGTTATTTTATGTTTGAAAATATATATATATATATTATGTACATATATATATATATATATATATATATATATATATATATATATATATATATATATATATATATATATATTGCAGTAAACTCTAGATAACTCGAAGTCTCACGAAACCGGCTAAAACGTTCGAGTTATCGGAAGTTTCTATCCCAGCATTCTCAGGAATAGTTTTAATTTTGTTTCTCAAGAATAGTGCATGATAAAGGGTGTTTTTCTTAGAGGTACAGAACTTTAAGTTGGCAACAGTGTTTGATATGTGTGCCATTTTGATAGCTATCACTTGTTATGGTTCAGTTCGGTTTACCATTTCATCATGAATAGACAACAAGGCGGTGCAACATGCCACACAGCGCGTGTCAAAATTGATTTATTGAAAGAAACGTTCGGTGAACGAATAATTTCGCGTAATGGACCCGTGAATTGGCCTGCAAGATCATGCGGTTTAACACCGCTGGACTACTTTTTGTGGGGCTATGTGGAGTCTCTGGTCTGCACCGATAAGCCACAGACGATTGACGCCTTGGAAGAGAACATTCGCCACCTTATTACTGACATACGGCCTCTATTGCTGCAAAAAGTCAGAAAATTGGACTTTCCAATTGGACTTTTTTCGAGTCAGCCGAGGTGGCCATATGCTAGAAATCATATTTAAATAAAAATGGCAAAGAATCATCTTTCGAATAAAGCTACGTTCATGGCAATTAACAACATTTAACTGTGTTTTATTTGAACCTAGAGTTCTCTACCTCTAAAAAAACACCCTGTAGATAGACACATATAGTTTGAATAAAATTAAATATTAGTATGTACTACATTAAAATGCCTTTACAGAGAACAAAATTTAATTAAAATTGTTCGAAAAATGATTTTTTTTCTGACTTCTTACCTTTTTTTTAAAAAAATCTCATCTTGAAAAGCCATTAAGTTTGTGTGTAAACACAATCCGACTTTTTCACGTTTTCGGAATTTCCCTGTTACTGCAGTGAAATTTTTGTAAAAAACCTTCCCCTCAGAAAAATATTTCAAAATGATCCCATTTGTTCGTCACTTTCGCATTTTTATCATTGCTGTTTAAGAAAACACAGGTTTTAAAGCAGTTTTTAATACTGTTTTCCTTGTCGGCAGTTTCTGTTGAAGCACGATTATTTGTGTCACCCAGAAAGGCTATTTTTTAAAGTTTTTGACTAAATTTTGACTCTCTCAAAGATTAGCCGGTAATGAAATTTTAGGTCGTCAGCCAAGGCAAAAAATAGCCCTATTCGCTACTTTAGACTCTATTTTGCATCACTATAAGAATTAAAGAGCTCTGTTGTAAGTAAATTATAAGCAATGCGTTAAAGATTTTTTTTCCTTGTTTTGGCTTCATTTTTATGCATAAAGTGAAAACGAAACTTTCATAAATACTTCGACTTAAAAAGAGTACATTCGAGATACAGAGGCAACTTTGTATGAAAGCACTAAATTATTTTGGGACCGAATGAAAACTTCGAGATGAAGGAATATTCGAGTTATAAGGCTTTGAAATATCGAGAGTTCCCCCATGTAAGGAGTCCCCCCCCCCCCCAGTGGGATGGGGCTTAGAGGCTTTTCACCTTTCCGTTCAAGCGAGTGTAACAGAATGCTTATGTCCATTAATAACGATGACTACATTTTTAAAATGTAAAAACATCCAAAGAGGTCTAAATATGAGTTTTGAGTCCTGAAATTGCTGTTTTCTACACCTTGAAGGAAAATTTGTACACTATTTTTTTCTTTTACTAATTTTTGCAATGCGTCACTTGACACAGTTTTTGCTTTTGAGGTAGACTGTGCAAGACTAGGCAATGTAGCTAGGTTTAACTCAAAAATTTACTGAAGGATATAATATCTCACTTGCACACTGCGTTGATTCATGTAATTTTTATGAAGTTTATTTATTGACATAACTCTAGATAACTCGCTATCACTACTTTCAAGCTATCACTACTTTCAAACTCCTATGTAATTGCTACATTTTAGTAGACATCTCTAACAGCCCACAATTTTTTTTCATACAAATGAATTGACGACAAAGTCTATTGCGCAAAATGGGGCTGCAAATAGGAATTAAATTTTGTTTACACAAAATCAGCAAACGATGTGATCTCTTATATATGACTAGAAGCTACATGAAATACTGAAATAAGTTAACAAAAATTCGTTTAATGCCATGATTTTAGTTAGTACTTCTTCAACTAGTTGAAAATACCCTCAAATAATAGACAAAAATTGTAATGGTATCAATAAATAAATTAATTAATAAATAAAAACCTGAAACAGTTTCATTTATTTTCAATTATTGTTTTCTTAGAAAGTACCGGTAGATAAACAGAACTATATTAAAAATTAATTTCATTTTTCTCGTGGCTCCGCAGCCCCCCCCCCCTTCCCCTCCCTCATCTTCAAAACCAAATACGTAGCCCCATAAACATGACACAGAACAACTTACTGGCATCCGTCACAAGAAAATGTTTAACTCGTACGCTCCGTTGAAAAGTTGGTCCCAAAATTTAAGACCAAAACGAAAAGCAGTAGTTAAAAAGATCATCAGGTAAAAAAGTGTGCAAAACATTTTTGCGTGTGATAAAGGCTCTAAATAGCAGAAAACAGGAAACTTCTGTCTAAATTGCATGAACCTTCGAGTTAAAATGCAATCTCATTACAACTCTTTGCGCAAATAATTGCATGAAAATATTATTTTGTGTCTTTTTTAGGTATTCCAGAAGAAATGACGATTACTGGAAGAAAAGAGGGGTTAAATCTCTTCCTCGATTTAACTATATAACTCTCTATAAGATTTTAACAGAAAAGGTGAGAAGTCGATTCGAATACACAAAAATAATTCATTCTTCTGCAATTTGAACTTGCTATTGTAATAAATTCTCGTGTTAGTTTATATGATAATATAAAATCGTGTGCATTCATCAAATTATTTAAGTTTAATATTTAGCTAAAATACTAGTATGCAAGGGCATTTTCGCATCTATGAGAACTAGACTGAAAATTCCATATAGAATGTTCTGTTCTCGAGATTGCGTATGGTATGCCGTTGACAAGTTAAAAATATCATTCGCTGGAAAGATATTTAAAATAGCGGGTACCACTATACTGGCTACAAAAAAAAAAAAAAAAAAAAGTTGTTTGAAGTCTTTTGCTACGGTTATGTGTCACATGCTGTCTGTACAGCTTTTAACCATTTCCTAAAGTCAGAAAAAAGAAGTCGAAAAAAAAAAGGCTTTTTCTTTTGTCAGCCACTTTCTTAGCAGTAAGTCGCAGCCGACTTAAGGATTTAGTGTAGACAGTTCTCAACCCTTAACTGATGAGACGATTTTGCAACATAAGATTGATCCACATCACCATGACAGTGTAACGGCACCTTATTGTCATGCTTCAGTCACATGTGTTGGCGCTCATGGAAGGACTTCCTGGAGCCATTTTTAATAGGATAATGCTCAGTACTACGCAGTAAGGGTGTCAGAGGACTTCCTCCTCCACATCATCTCTTTCTCTGACCTGCGCGTTGTCCTGATTTGCCACAAATCGAACACATCTGGAATCACTTGAGACGGTAAATTGGACAGCTTATGATTTTGATCGAATTTGAGGTGCGTTTACAGTAACTGTGGTACGAGATGAAGTAGGACATTGTGCGAGGCTGCTACGTCCCAATGCTCGACTGTATCGCCTCGTACATTCACGCTAGAGGTGGCTCAACAGGACTCTTAAACCTCTATTTATTTGGGTTTTCTCCAGTAATAAATGACAATTTTTCTTTCTCTTTGTAATCACTTTCTAATATCAATGTTGCCATCAGGCGTGCAAAACTTCGTTTCATTCTGAATACTCCTTCTTGGTGTTGCATTTTGTGCGGCCAGCATTTTATGTATGTATTAAGGATTAAATTGGTGTGGTGGCTTTTAAATTTATTTAATTTTGTAACGTAAATGTCGAGGCATACGTATAAAGCCAATATAAACAATACAAAATGTTTAAATACCGCAGTCCACTTCTTCTGGGGTGTACGATACCCTACTTCACCATTTAAAGTTTAATGTGGAACAAAAATGTTCATTTAATGTAGTTATGACCTGTAATTACTTAAACTAATAAAACCCTTACTCAAACTAACCCCCCTCCCCCCAGTAAAAACACATTCCAAGAGCTGAAACTGTACTGAAAATTAGCTTTTATGTGCAAGTAATGTTTGAAAAATTAAGCACGAAAAGTTTTATTTCGAGGGCGTTTAATACATCAACATATTTTGTGTTACTAGTATCATCAAAATCATTATTTCCTTTCTAAGCTGTATAACTTCTGAATACTTTATAGTATTATCGTTTGATTTGTCTCTAAGTAACATGATTGTGCTTTTAAGTAGCATTAAAGTTTAAGTTGTAAGTTAAATAAAAATGATCAAATATGCTTTGTGCTAAAATATGATTAAAGTGAAAAAACAACGTAAATAAAGCACAAATTCTGAGAAAATACAGCATATACTGTCCACCTCTGAGAAATTGAGCTATGGCCTTGAACAAGTCCATTTATTTCAAGGGAGAGCAATCAGTAAGAAGAGGAATTGTTAGGCGCAGAGTTGGGCTACCATTGCAACTCTTTCCCCAGAAAATTCTGTACCACTTGCTACTTCTTACTTGATTATATTGTTCTCCAAGTAGGCAATAACACTACAAACTAAATCCGCAAGTTCGTAAGCCGTTTTTCCTCACCCCTATTTGAAAAAATGGAATCGTTTAATCTGTCTGACAGCGGAGCTCAACTTGCCAAAGGCCAGAGGTGGACAGTAGCTGTTTCAAGGCTAAAATGGAGCCTCTTCATCAGTGTAAAAAGCTCACCAACACAACTAGAAAGTCGCCAGACCACTAACGTCAACCACGTGGCGTCCGGTGGTTGAATACCGGTGGTTGATGTTAGTTCTCTCACGACTTTGTGGTTGTGTTGCTGAGCTTTTTGCACTGATGAAGAGACTCCATTCTAGCCTTGAAATAGCTAGATTCTTCAGAATTTGTGCTTTATTTCCGTTGTTTTTTCACTTTATTAATATAATAAGTTGCTCAGGATAAATTAAATACATCTCAAAACGCACGAAATTGGAAGCGGCAGAAATAAAGTGAGACTGAACCGTTACATGTCATTTTTTTCTAAAACTGTACATTTTTTAATACTTGTAGCAAGCATTAAAAAGATAAATAACTTATATCTTATACAAAAAAATATGACTTGCAGCCTTTACATGAAGTACAGCTAGAAAATTACAAGAAACACGGCAGAATCCTTGGGTAAGTTATGTATTCATTAAAATGAAAATAAAGTAAAAAACTGTCATGATCATGCTTGTATCTCAAATAAGAATTAAGCATTGCGGAAAATGAAAAAAAAAAAGTAGTACATTTGAATGTCTTGTTATTTTTTTAATGAAAAATGACAAATGTTCTAAATATTCTACAAGTAAAAAATAAAAACTCGAATGGTGTTTGCTTAAATTAACGCGGAACTTGAAAAACATTTTAACGAGTAAACGGGCATGGCATTCCTCAGTAAAGAAAGAAATATAAGAAGAGTTGCAAATAAGTCTACAAAAAAGTATTAATGTCTAAGAATGACATATTAGGAACGGGAAAAGCGGGGCAAGCGGAGTTTCGCTAATTTTCAGGAGCAATTGGCAATCCTGCACATATCTTCATTCTCTACCATCTATCATCAAAGACAGTTAGTACTTAATACAATTTATCCCAACTATGGTCTTCACTAATTTTTTATATTTTACTTTACCAAAATGCAATTAATTTCTCTAAAACATAAGGTATTACATAGGATAAGTATATATGGAAGAGTGGTAATGAATAGAACACGGGATTGTGAATGAGGCCAAATTAGTTTCTATAGATATACTTCGAAAAAATGGTTTTTTTTTTTTTTTTTTAAATCACAATCGATAGCAGTAGTATTACAAATAATCTAACTAATTATTGTTCTTCTGAGTTGAAACACTTTCTTCGAGGAATACAGTTAGCAAGAATCCTCTTGAAAAGTAAATTTTCACTTTCATTTTAAATCAGTAATTAGTTCATATTATACATACATTAGCCTTCAGTTACTCTGAGTGTTATTTGCAATACATTTTGATTGAATTTCACAATTATCATTTATAAAATTACTGCAGTCAAACCCCGCTATAGCGACCCGAGGATGCAACGATCCCTTGATTGTAGTGAACTTTTCAAACGGTTAATATATTTTAATTCGTTGATAACGATCACCAAACACTAAAGAATCGGCTATAGCGATCCTAAAATTTCTTAAGTTTCAAATTTTCATAGCGCTTATCACAGCGATATCCCTCACCAATTTTCCCCTTGTAAAACCCCAGATTCTTCAATAGTTACCCCTTTTTCACCGAATATACCGATCCAAACAACTTTATTACTGATAATTTTACTTTATTTTATTCTTCTTATCTTAGTTTTCTTGGATGAAGTCAAAGTTTAGTAGTTCTTTGTGACTGCTTGAATCATTTATTGAAGTAATTTGTCCTAAACTACTTATGAAAAATAAGCAATTAGCGTTTAAAAGCAATAACTGCTATTCATAGTATTTCTGTTTGTAATTCTGCGTTCTTCCGGGCAGCTTTCCCGCTAACTCCTGACTAGTCAGCCTCAGAGAGCCAACTTGAATGAGCAGAAATAAATTAAATAAAAAATATATTATAAAGTTTATGAAGTATTACTTATACAGGGTGTTCTGTTTCAACCTGCAAGACTTTTATTTTCGCAACCGTTAGTCCTAGACGTATACTTCCAATTGCAAAAATGTTCAAAATCAAGTGCTGAGTTAAGATATTGAAAGTTTAAAGTAAAAATAAAAATGAAACAAAAAATATAAAATTTAACTTTTTATACGGGCCTTATGTCCCCTGACTAATATATATATATATATATATATATATATATATATATATATATTATATATATATATATATATATATATATATATATATATATATATATATATATATATATATATAACTAATCTTCATTGAAAACTATTACTGAAACAAAAAACTCTTGACACTTGTGAGACTAAAACTCAAAAACTCAAAGAGATATTTGAATTTAAAGTTTTTAGGGACCATACAGAAGATTAGATTGGAGCTTATCGCGCCCTTTTAGAAGAATGCCTGGTTTTCGAAGTTTAAAAACCAAATATTTATATTTTTCATTGCTATTCAAAAATTATGCCATGATACGCAAAAACACACTACAAAGCGTCAAACAATTTGAAAAACCACACTCTGAACACATATAAATTTAACCTTTATAAATAGCTATACTTTCCCCCAAAAGGTGTTATTGACGGCGAGTGAAAAGTGGTGTAAATCACTAAACGCTACGTTTCATATATCGGTGAATATTGGTCGTACCAATGTCAAACTTTTTGTGTAGGAAATATTTTTCGATGAAGATTATTTCCCTAAACATAAGTTATGGGACCTGGGGCCCGTATAAAAGTTACATTTTGTATTTTTTGGGTAATATTTATTTTTACTTCAAACTTTCAGTATATTAACTCAGCATCTGATTTTGACCATTTTTGCAATTGGAAGTATACATCTAGGACTATCGGTTGCAAAAATAAAGGTTTTGCAGGTTAAAACGGAACACCCTGTATATTCAAACCGAATACACTTTAGTGATTTAGCCAGGATATTATCAGTTGACTCAGCAACAGAGTTCATTTGTTTCGAAAATGTGTACTTGAAACGCTTTTGGTAGTATTTTAGTTTTTCTCTGATTACTTGATTTGAAATGGACGTAGTAGTCAATTGTTGCAACAAGGATGATAAATGTAATAAGGATGATTCCTTGTATCGTCGATAACGTACTGAAATGGATGTATTGGATTTGTGAAGGGGGGCAAAAATAATCCCCCTCAAAGTTGTCTTATTATCAGAACCTTCATAAACTAAGTAGAACGGGAGAATTCATAATCATTTTTTCCCCTTAAAATAAAACCATTATTTTATAATGTCGAACCGTACTCTGCCAATTCTTACGTCATACCGTTTTAACTGCGGATCCTTTCTAATGTGCTGATGCCTCTAGAATATTTCATTGAGCTTAACGTAACTATAACAATTCAATATTAAATCCTAACAATTATCTATTGTTGGGGAAAGGTTAACTTGGCAACGTATATATAACGATGTGATCAGCCTTTCTGTGACCTTCACAATACTGCTGCAGCTGAGTTAGCTTTGCCCCAACTATAGAGAACTTGTTGCGCTTTAATCTTTACTAATACAATGCTGGCCAAATTATTGGACTAAGACTGTTTTAAAAGCAAATTCTTTATTGATTACATAAATATAGACACATTAACGAACAGTGAAATAATTATCTAATATTTAGTATGCATTCCCTTGTTCTTGATGAGCATTTTAAGTCTTTTTGGCATACTTTTCACAAGGTTTACATCATTCTTTAACTTTTTAAAAAAGGAGGTAAAAAATCGTTTATACTTACTTACTATATATATACTCACATACACGTACTCACTAATTACCTAAAACTAATCTTAAATATAACAGAACACACTAATAAAAAGAACTAGTGAACTGTTTAAGCTGATTGAGGTTATTTTCCTGGTAGGTAGATAAACAAAGAACATAAACAAAGCAGACAGTACTGCCACTTGCAAACATTAGATTATGCTAAAATAACGTAATAATCAGTGTACAGTATGTGCTGTACTTTAACAGTAAAATAAACAGTATTTTAGTACAAATAGTGTACAAAAAACAAAAAAACTCTTTAGTCTAATAATTAGGCCAGCACTGTAATAAAGCTGAAAGTCTGTGTGTCTGGATCTCTGTCTGTTACGCGCGTAGCGCCTAGATCGTTCGACCGATTTTCATGAAATTTGCACAAAATTAGTTCGTAGCATAGGGGTGAGCACCTCGAAGCGATTTTTCGAAAATTCGATTTTGTTCTTTTTCTATTCCAATTTTAAGAACATTTTTCCGAGCAATTTATCATAACATGGGCGAACAAACTACCATAACGTGGACTAGAATATTACCATAATGTGGGCGAGCAAATTAACATAGTAAATTTGTGATAAATTCATCTTCCATCATTTGTAAATATATAGGAGAAACAAAAGACTTTTTAATATTCTACTACGGGCAAAGCCGTGCGGGTACCTCTAGTATTGACATAATGTTCAATGAAATGACAGTAGAAGAAGTATTCAAGAAGCTTCAACATTGTGGAAAGGATCCACCATTAAAATAATCGGACAGAAGAGTCGGCAGACCACGGTTTGCCATTCATAAAGAGTTGTTTCAACTTAAGGGGGAGAGACGACCATAAACTCAAGTTCTACTATGCTTAGTCAGTCTTAAATTCTTATTTATGTAAAACTATTTCTGTTTTTTCTTGTTTTGGTAACCTTACCGCTGCAGAGGGGTTGGTAGTTATTACTGGGAAAATACAAAGTTTTAGCTCCATGTGGTGATTTTAAGGAATAATAATTTAAAAAAAAAAACCTTAAAAATTTCAATTTTCAAATAATATCACGCTGCACTTTTATACAAGCTATTTGTTCTAAAAAGTCTTTAAGAAAATACGCACTACTTAGGAGGTCTATATTTCCAATGCATTTGATTTCTTGCTGTATATAAGGCAAGCATAGAAAAAAAATTCTTTGTGTGTTTTCCGCATTTAAATTTGAGATTTCCTAGCTTTTAAATTTCTTTCCAATTCTTTTTGTCCCTATCAAACAGCCTTCTTTTTCAATTAAATAACGGAAAACTTTGGAAAAACTTACGAAATTCTGTGCATCGAACTATGAAAAAAATTGCATTGAAGAATATAGCTAATTTATATCTAAAAAGAATTATATTTTATAATTGGATTGAAATCTAAATTTATGTACATATTCATACTCAATTAAATGTCTGTTTTATTGAACTAATTATTTTTAATTTCCTACAGGTCTATTGGAATGGGAAATAAAGCCTTAAGTATTGCGGATCCGGAACTTTTAAAAGATATTTTAGTAAAAGATTTTCATGTTTTCCATTTTCGAAGAGTAAGTACCAAAATAGGCATATCATAATAATTACATTCCAGTTGTTAGGCATTAAAAGTGACATATTTATACTGCATGCCCGTTTTTTGTTTTCAATAAAAGTTTGGTATAATGGCAGAGAAACGTAATTAATCCAAACCTTTGTAATTTGAACCCTTCCTAATCCGAACCACACCAAAGTTCAGTGTGAAGTAAAAGCTCGGTTTTTAAGACCACTAGCTCCATCTCACCGTCCCCGCTGTGACGTCACACGTTTCCGAGTGTACGTTCCACAGACATTGTAACGACGTCTGAAACATACGTAAACAACATCCTCAATGGTGAGATGGAGCGAGACGCTATCATAAATACTGAGCTTTTTGGCAATTTCTCGGTGATCGCGGCAGTTAACCAGGTATCATACGTTTCATAAACGTTGTCAAATGGTTTTTAACGTTGTGGCAACAATTTTAAAATGTTTATGAAATGTTTAAACCTTATTTTGGCTACCTGGGTTGTTGTTCTCACTGTTGCATAATACACAGCAGTTGAAACTTTTACCAATAGCAGCAACTTTCCTCTTCCATCTTACGTATTAACGAATTTAACAAATCATGTTTCTATGAAAGGCAATTAAGACATACTTCTAATGATATGAAGATCTACATTCAATGAACAGCAAACGTGAAGACGTGTAAAGTAGTGTATTATTTTTTTTTTTTGCAATTTCATTTGTTATGCTCTATGCAGTTTTAATTTTAGCAATAATTGCTCTCATCATTCATAATGTCCCAATTTTTTTTTTCTTATATCATTATTATTATTACTACAAAGGCCGTAGTAGTCTGACTGGTAAGGGCCTGTTCACATATCGGCCGTCCGTTCCGTCCATCACGTTTATTTCCTCCCGAAACAGGTTTTCTTTGCTGGTTGCCATGACAGCAAGTCATCTTGGACGGGACCGGTTTCTATCAGAAGAATCTTGATATCTGACTGCCAGGCATTTGGTGTTTGGACACGTAACTGTAAGTTTCCGGGTTCGATGTTAGTCGGTCGAAGATTCTCCGTGTTTGCGTGGACATGTTATTGGGTTTGGATCCAATTTACCGAAATGTTGATACATGTTGCTTCAATATATCGTGTACCGTGTGAGCTAAATTGGACTGCCACCTTAGTGGTGCGGGTAGCATTGTATAACTCGGGCTCGGATGCCCTAGTGGTTAAAGCAACAGCAATATTATCACAATTACTTTTATTGTAAAATATTGTGTGGTATGAGAACAATTAATTAATCAACACATGCAGTGTTTCTACGTATTAAGGATCGTTCTAGTTAATATGATAAAAAGTTGTTTCACTAATTATGATATTCTTCCTAATGTTAAGCCCACATAAAATTGACATGAATTGTTTCATTTGAAAGATACATATACATGTTTTTATTTATTTATTTATTTCAGGAGCTGAAATTTGGAGACAAAATCTTCGATAATATGGTTAGTGTCTTGAAAGGAGACGACTGGAAAAGAGTTCGAACCATCCTTACACCAGTTTTTACAACGAAGAGACTAAAAATGGTAAACTGATTGGTCGTTGTGTTCAACCAATTATATTTCAACTTCAAATTACAGTTTATTTTGATTTCATTTTTAATTGATTATCATACTCTGACAGACTTAATTATATCCATCTCGACGAGCCTGTTAATGTTTATGCAAAGATTTGCGATTGAAGGGTCACAGAAAAGAATAAAAATATTCCTTTTTTTCTGAGAAAATAAAATTTCTACGGGAACAGTTAGATTATTACAAATACTATAATAACTATATGAAACTATAATATCATTCTGGCAAGAAGGATCATAGTCACTGAGTTATAACAGGAAAAAAGGTTGACGCTAACGTGCAAGACTAATGGACTTCAAAGTTTAAAAATGCGATTCTGGAAATTATTGTGCCAAGGACTATAATCCTTCTTCCCCGTGGTGGAAGAAGGATCTTCAATCCTTCAAAAATTGAAGAATTGAAGTATCTTCTTCATTTCTCGCTAATGAAGAAGATACTACTTCAATTCTTCTTCATTAGCCGAGTCCGTTTCTTTCAATACATGAGAAACAAATAATATTATTGCTTGTCAATTGTTTGCAGTTATTCGTTATAGCCGTAATTATTTTCCACAAAATTACTGACGACAGCTTTACGACACAATACATGTACGTTTGCATACTTTCATTGAAGGCGACTACAAAGATTATTAATATGTCATGATTTTATATTTCAAATAGTGATTTAATCTGTGACCTTGATATTTAGATCAAGAATAATACCCGTTCGTCAACATGGTTATTTTGCTAGAAATAAGTTTGCACCACCAAAATGAGTAAAAGCCCTTGCCATAATTTTTGTTTACATTGGATTATCGTAAATGTGTGGGTTTCGGATTAATAAAATTTTCAGACAAGGGTTACTGTTGATCGTTTTTTTATTATCTTGTCCATGGAAAGTGAAAAGCCAAATATGGAAAATGTTTTGAAAGCTGCTTTGAGGACTTCGAGAACTTTCAAAGAAGCAAAAGTTGATTGTCTGGAGGGAATAAAATAATAATGAACAGTTTGTATAGTATGACAGACAAACCCTTCCAATATTTCCAGGGGGAGGACAGGGGTACATACTCAATGCAATTTGTTTTGGAAAACAACAAAAACCACACCCACTAATATGACAAAACATTTGTTCAAAAAAACCTAGGGAAAACACCATTTAGAAGAGATAAAATGGAGGGAGTGAAGATTTTCATTCGTGAAGGAAAAACCTCAAGTCACGTGACATAATTTAAAGTAAAGCATTGCAAGAAATCAGGGGTTTCCCCCTAGTTTCACGCAAAACGTGTCAACCACTCGTCGTCATTGAGTCACGTGACTTCAGGCCTTTGCCCAAGCTTTCGTTTAACCAATGATTGGATCCCACCATTTACTAATTCCTGGTCTAAGGAAAGCACTTGACGCCCCCGGCCCCCCTAAATGACGCGTTTGATGATAGGCCAGTCAAATATGCGTTCTGGAGAAAGTTAAGTGCTGCGACAGAGAGGGCAGCTATTGAAACTTTGCCGACCGTCGAAGGATACTTTCATTCCTTTTAGTAGTTGTATTCTCCAGTTGTTGATAAATGGCATTAATTACTGAAAATGTGATATAGACGGTTTCATATTTTTTTTAACCTGTCAATGATCACTGATTTACTCCAGGGTGAGCCAAGTCAAAGGCATATCCAGTTCCTGTTTTGGAGATGATATTATTAAAATAAGAGCTCGCAAATTGGAGAGTGTTGTCCTACGTGTACTATTCCAGCACAAAAGGGAGTCAGACACTCTCATCTAGTTATTTCTCTAAATTTAAGTCCCCAAAATGTAATTTAAAGAAGACTTTATCGCGTTAAAGGGTCAAGACTCAACGCCTGGGTCCGTGCTTTACATTGACGCCGCTATTAGCTCATAACAAAAATGACGCTAACGATACTGAAAAAAGTCCTAAGTTTTATATTCAACAGTTCCATACAGTGCTTTTTTATGCTTATTTTTTCCGATGTTTTCCTCAGAGAAGCTTTCGGAACCTCCCCCCCCCCCCTCTCCCCTCGCACTCCATCCTGAGTGTCTAAAGTAAATTAATTGACGCCGGTACAGTGGCATCGCTCTACAGTCTGATCACGCTTTTCTCAATAATTTATAATTTTAGATAAATATTTGTTATGCTCCCTTTTTAGAACTGGAGCTAAAAGCATTGTAATCCAATCAGCCACAGTACTGCGTAGAGCAAAATCTCGTACAAAATGCTTTATACAATCCATAAATAAATCACTGCTGTTGCAGATTCTGATTTTGGATTAAATATTTTTCAAAAATTTCTTATAAATGTCATCGTTTCAAACAAAATTTTCTTCACTTGTGCGGGAGGAAGTGTCAGAAGAGACGACTTTGGGTACCTAACCGAGCACTCACATGCAGAAAACAACGTCATACAATAAAATGTTACGAAACTTGATTCCTCACAATATTGTTTATCTTTGCAGATAATTCAAACGTTTTTAATATGCTCGTGTGTTTCAAAAAATACTGGAAAAAAAATGCAATTTGACAACATGTAAATGCGGATAAAATAACTTTTAGTGATTTCATAGTTACATTTTCCCAGCCCACAGCATGTATTATTCTTTAATAATTTTACAATATTTGTATTTTTCTTTATCTATCCGAAATTTTGCTCACTATAAACGCGTAATTGAAGAATGTTGAAAAATGTTCAAAGGAGCTCTTAGTTATTTCACATTTTTTCCAACGAACGAATGTTTTTTGTTTGCCAATAAAAAGATAAACATCAAGCTAGAAATAACAAGCCACACTTTTTAAATAAGAAAATCATATTGCAACTCACGATACATAATTAAAGCATATATATTTTTAAATGCTATGTGAGATTTTTTCACGTGAAATTTCTCATTCTTCGTTCTAAGAAACACTTTAAATCCATGTGGTGCTTATCCATGTGGGTTAAATCCATTTGTAGGTGTGATTTCGGAAAAATTCGAGTTTTTCTTTACAAGCGTTTTTCCCTTTTCCTTACAGGAAGTGAAAGTCGGTGAAGCTCCGGTAAATGGCATTGAAATGGCTTATTGGTTGCGCATGGGCAGTTCAGTGGAGCCTTTCCGGACCTTACTTTATTCGTTTGTTTTACCCGCTCTTTATGGGCTTACGCATGCGTAATTCAGGATCCTACCCGTTCATTTAATTGCAGCGGATATAAATAATTTTGGTTTTTGCGCGAAATTTATGATCAGCGAAAGCAAAATGATTTTTTTTCCACAAATCATAAATATAAAATCATTCGGTTTACCAACTGAATGTTCGTTCTAGATGGAATGTTTTTCCATTATGATGCTCTTTTGGGTGGTTCAAAAGGACTTTTTTTTAGCTACTGCCCAGAACGCCCTTTATTTTTTTAGACTTACTAGTAGCAATATGCTGTAAAAGTTTTAACTTCTTATTTAAATTTTAAGAGGGTGCTCAATGACCCCTTAATTTAACATTAGCCCTAGCATAGAAAATGCCACAAATTTAGAAACATTTAATTTCCCCAGCTTTTTTTTTTTTTTTTGTAAATAATTATTTTATTGCAATGTATATGCATATTACTCGTGTATATTATAATGTGTACCATTGTTTTTTCAGTTCAATGTATTTTTAACTCCCCCTTTCCCTCCTCATGCATGTGAAGTTTGGTAGAGGGGTGGAGCACCCTCTTTGAGTTGAAATAGGAAGCTAAAATTCTTCCAGTATATTACTATCCACAAGACGAAAAGTAATAAGGATGTCCTGTTATCTAGGAGAAACTTTCTTTTTTTTTTTTTTTTTTTTTTTGACATGTATTTTTGAATGCTCTTACATGTATTGTCTCGTAACTTTTCCGAGTTTTATGCACCTGTAATAAGTTTTCTATGTCAGAAATATCGAACCTTTCTCATCCAATGCGTACTCTTTATGCATATACTTCTCTTACGCATACTTCATGCGCTAAAAAGTGTTGTATAATTTAAACTATAAAACCATCAAACTTTAACTACGCATTAGTAATTTAAATTAAAACAAGTTGAATTTTAATTGTCATTTAATGCAAAGTTTGTTCACGAGACATAAAATAATTTTCAGACTCAGAAAATAATTAATGAGAACGCCGAGATTGCTTTTAATAATTAAGTTCGCCATTGTTTGCCTCTAATGTGTTTAAGCACAGCCACCGCTAATCATCCCAAGTAATAAACTTGTTTTTATAATTGCTCCTCAGGAACATTAAACTGGAAAATTCTTTTCTGCAAGAATAAGTCGTCCAGAAGACACTTCGCTCAGATGTCCGCTGGAGTATTCTTTTTCAATGCCAATCCAGCAGTTAATTTACAAAATATTGCAATACTGTATGAATCTGATTGAACGACATTGCTTAATTTTTTAATTCTTTTAATGGTTAACTTCATGCTCTTTATATTTTATGTATCCCCACTTACCATCAGTTGTGAACCAATGAACCACTGATCTATGTCGTTCATCCTCTTCAAGTAATTTCTATTTTTTGCATTTCTGTTTTAGAGGCCTTTTTTATTTTTCGTCAGTGTTATTCAATCAATGAACCACTGATCTATGTCGTTCATCTTCAACAAGTAATTTCTAATTTTTGCATTTCTGTTTTAGAGGACTTTTTTTGTTTTTTATAAGTATTTTTCAAGTATTTTTTTTTTCCTCCACTCTCTACGTTGTATCAAAACCCCTTTCGCTTGGCCCAATTCATATTAAATAAGCAAAACCAAAACTAGTTTCTGCACATTCTTTTTCTGTAAGTGAAAATAAATAGCCTTTATTTTTACCTAAAATTGACAATATATTATCATTAAAGTTGATACAATATCTAATATTCTTGTCCTTGACTAATTAATACTCCCCATACTCTGCATAATAAAGACTCAGAAATTTATTCGAGAAGATTCGAAAGATTAATTCTGAGAAATTTTAACAATAGATAGAATTTTTAGCAAGAACACCTCCAATTAAACTTTTGCATTATAGAAGTTTGTTCCTTATGTAGGTAAATAGTTAATTGAGTCTGCTTACCTTGCTGTTCAAATATAATTCTCATCGGAAACTACCGCTGTCGACAATACAGGGTCCGCAGAGCCCATCAACTCGGGAGGATCCTGTGACTAAAGGAAACCCAACATACTTGAAGTAAAAAATTTATTCCACTTTTCCCACTAGGCACTTGTCAAACTACACTACACAATTAAAATCAAAACATGTTCAATATTCAATGAATAAGTAGTGCATTGAACATCAGCAGGTCTTGATTAATATTTGACATAGTGATAAAAAAAAAATTCTACTTTGCATAAAAAAAAATTACTTTTTATGTACCACACAGTAATACAATATCAGTATCAAATTTTGAATAGGCTTGTATTATAAAGTAACTTAACTTTCAAAAGTAACTTTTTTTGAAACTGAAATTAGCAACATGTTTAGTAACATAGTTACAATATTACCATATAAAGGGCGCACAGGCATTGTAAGTCTTTTTTTTTTTTTTTTTTTTTTTTTTGCCTTTTTCCCATTATTTCACTTTATGTCACAGCACCAATATTTACTTATTTTGTAAAAATGGGCAAGATCTGAAAAATCGCCCTAACTTCATTCACGAGAAAGATAGACTATATGTAAACAAAGTATTGGTTAACTTTTTTTTTAATCATTATTATTTTTCAAGAGAAAATCCCCACCTTCTGGAAATCTTTTTGTTTACTTTCGATGTATGTATTCAGTGAGCAGATTAGTTATTTCAGAAACAGAATCTTTCAAAATCCATGTTGCACGTAATTTGTTTTTTAATTCAATGAATAACATGTAGGGTTTCTAAGATATATTCCAGGCTACTAAGATTTTTTAACTTTTGTCGGTATCTGTACTTCTGCATATATATTTTTGAATTTCTTCTCCATTAACAAACAGTTAATAACTCAAATTGATAACTCAATATTCTATATTTTACTCTTTTAATCCAATGAGCGTAGTTAATTGCATCGCATGCATTCTGAATTCACTCGTAATATCCCATAAAGGCTTGCAGAGAACGTGCGATAACGATAATTCGCGTTTTCTGATTAATGATGTTTCGTTTCAATTAAACGAATGATACGTTCTTCATTAAATGAGTGATGTAGACGGATCGTTTAATGCGTTTAGGAGGCAGCTATGCTCGTGTTTTGTGCAACTATCTCGTCCCGAAGCAACGTGATTTAACTTACAACACTAACATAGGGATAAAAACATGTTTTCTCACTTCAGTGTACTATCATACTTCGAATGTCCGAAAAAAAAAATCATTAATCTAGCTTTTCTTTCTCCGTTATATTTTTAATGAATTAGAAAAGATGTGAGAAGCGAATGTTTAGATTTGTGAGAGAGCTATTTGTGAACAAAGATAATTTTGTGCAACACTAATTGCAAAAGATTTTGCATACGCAAGATACGGGTAAAGACTGGAACTAGGGATTAGCTTCTAAACAGTCAAAACTATCGTTGAAAAGGGTTTCTAAGTTGCTCCAAAACATATGTATGTAATTCATAGCTGTGATGGTAACATTTTTCTCAAAAACTACATTCACTTTGTAATTTTTTTCTGCTTTTTTCTGACTTTTGTTGTAACCATTTTTCGTAATTATATTCATTACACATATTTTTGTGTCTTAATATAAATGTAATTAGATAATATTTTTGGCAAGAAAAATATTCTCATTATCTCTCAGGTCCACTGTATGGAGCAAAGGGATAATTTTCCATTTCCACAACTACACCTTTTGAACTCAAAATTTTAGTAGAATATTGATATTTCTGAACAAAATGGTTTTGGGCTATGACATTTAAAAATAAAATTTATTTAAAGTAAACACACCAGTAGTGGCCAGTGCCTCAGTAGTGGTCTCTTCAAGGTTTATAACGCTCTAGTAGTGGTCACTGTGAAGTATATTTTTAAACTGTGGGTCTACAATAGTAAATAACTCTCTTGAAACTCAATGAGTGTATTATAGCTCTACTCTTCCTTAATAGTTCCATTTTTTTAAAAATGGTCGAGTTTCAATTTGTTTAATTTTTACCCATTTTTTCCCAAACCTCAAATTTGATCCAGAAGTGACCACTCCAGAATCTGAAAATTTCAGTAATAGCCACCTGAAATTATCCCCACAAAGAATTTACATGACTTACTTTAAATTCAAACAATCGATGAATAAAACTGATTCAACATGATAGTTACATTAAGTACCAATTTATTAATCACATTATTATTATTCATTTCTTTCTTCAAAGTGCATAAGTAACCTTGAAGTGGCCGCTACAGAAGCACTGGCCACTATTGTGGTGGCTACTGGCCACTATTTAGAAAAATGTATTGAACATTTTTCTAAACGCTCCCAATCATTTTTACGCCTAAGAACAATCCAGGTTCGCTGCTTTCGAAATCATCACTGTCAGTTTAGCCAGAGGAATCAGAGTCGTGGCCGACGCCACTTCCAATTCCATCGGATGTCACACGATGCGTGAATCTGCTGCGGTCGTCTGCTCACTGGGGAGGTCATTAAAAAGCCAAAAGAAGAACAGAAAGCCATCGCAT
The DNA here is from genome assembly GCF_026930045.1 of Uloborus diversus. Classification (NCBI taxonomy): domain Eukaryota; kingdom Metazoa; phylum Arthropoda; class Arachnida; order Araneae; family Uloboridae; genus Uloborus; species Uloborus diversus. Next base: position 12,228,380 of record NC_072740.1, read on the forward strand.
AACATGATCGGATCTGGGTTAGCAGCGAGCGTGGTACTTTATACTCCATTTCTGATTCATTTCGCCGCTTCGATGACTAGATTGTCGGAAGCGACCTAATGACCTCCACTGAAAGTTAGCGTGGTGAGCTGGACACGCGCCACGCCAGTCTGTGAATAACCTTATCCACGCAATTCGGAGTAGCACAATGTGTTGGAGAATCGGAGTTTGGGATAATTTTAGACTTCATATTTTCAGTTTCTGAGATTTTTTTTTTTTTCATTTAGGAATATTTTAAGCATACAGGATAACGGCAACAGTAACAGACAGAAGTTTGGATTTAAATAGTAAGATTTTTTTACGGGCAAAACTAACATTGCTTTGGCCCATGAATACGGTGCAAACATCTAGGGTTATCAGAGTGAATTTTATGAGCCATTTGGTATTTACAAGGCAGTGATGGAAATTTATGAACAGCCACCACGATGTGAGCTGGTGTTTCATGTTCATTTAAATTTAATAAGGCCTTAGTTCTAACAATAACGCGCTTTTGCACATTTTAAAGAGAAAACTGGAATTTTGTCCATTACTCATCCTCTCCTCAACCTACCTGTTACTGGGTCATCAGATTTTTCGGTGTCTGTTACTAGGGGTCGGACCTTTTTCCGAAATTGAGCAAATAAAAATAAATTTAACTAATTCAAAGGATCCAGAAGCAGCCAAACGTTAATGAGATGTAGTTGCGTGAGAGAAAAATTGTTTAAAAATTCTAAATACATTATAAAAGGCTCAGCAATTTGAGTTTACCTGAGAGCGATGTCTTAAGCATGTCTGTTCCTGGTGCCGATGCCGTTACCCTAAACTTTTACCTTCCGCAGTCGTTGGTTGTGATTGTGACCATTGAATAAAGAATTTATTATTGCTACATGCAATGTACCGACAGCCCGGTTCTCACATTCAGGGACTATGAGTCCATAATAGGGATTTAAATGCCGTTTCTGGATGGGATAACCGAGTTGTTATTGTATTGCATGTAGTTCTGTTTTAACCCTGTCTTTTGGACGGTAACGTATTGTTTAATACCCAAGCTTTGTCTCCAATTCACGAGTTGAACCGCACCAAAGCTGCGGACTCTCACTGGTGAGACAGATTTACTTTATCTACCAGTTTGTTGGCACTCTCAGCTCTTATAAGATCACATCTGCCTCCAGCTTGGTTATTCACTATTCTAGACTGATCAGTCCGTAATAAAGACAAAACTGCAGTCTCTGGATGAGATACTTGGGATGTCGGTATATTGCAAGCAGTTTTGCCTTAGCCCTGGCTTAAGGGCGGTAACTTACTGCTTAATTTAAAATTGCTAATTTGTCGTTTGCAACTACAAAAAAGGCTTTGTATTGGTTCCATGAAAAAGTAGAAAATAAAACTGTTCAGGTTTTTTCTCTTCAGAAAGTCTACTTTAATTTATTTCTTTGAAAGTCTTAAGGCTCAACTACGGGGCGACGGAGTTGCATCATGCACTTGATTTGACTGTAAAGGATGATGAGTACGTTTAGTATATAAACTAGTACAAAACTAAAAATCAGCAAACTAAATCCGTTTTAAACGCATGAGTTCCTCCAAATAAATCTATACCCAAAAGGTTGAGAGCTATTTCTTTTGGTATTGGTAGTCATTTGTCATCAGGATCACATCTTTCGCAGAACTCTATAACTTTCTTCAAAAAATTGTAAAGATAATTTTCTGTATTTGCGTATTTGGGTGAAGAAAACCTCTAAATTCTCTCTGTCAACTCGCTGAAAGTAAACCATATGCCCTGGGGCGCCCCGAATGTAAATTGTTGGGTGCGCGGAAATTCTCAATTTGCCGAATGAAACTCCAAATTTTGCCGGATAATGATAATTTTGCCGAATAGTCGGTTAAAATTTGCCGAATAGGGAAATTTTTGGAATGTCACACACCCGTGACCTCACACAAGGGCACCCCTGAATATGTCAATTTCTCTCTTTTACTTTAGTCCGATGCCTGAAACGTATCAATACACTTGGATGGATTAATATGGATTTGAACAGAGACATCTGGATTTTGGGCGGGAGGCATTACGTAGGAAGCAGGTCGGATTTCAAATTGTTATGCTTTAAACAGGGTGATATTTAAATAATACGAAAGGAAAATAAATATTCAAGCAACAATTCATGCTAAGTTAAATTCGGAGTAAAGGACATAGAAGACATTTAGAAATAAACGTATAAGTTAAAACACCAGTAGTGGCCACTTCAAGGTTTAAAACGCACTAGTAGTACCCACAGTAAAGTATATTTTTAAATTGTAGGTCTACAATATTAATTGTCCCTCTTGAAACTCAATGAGCGTTTTATAACCCAATGCTTTCTAAATCTTCCCAATTTCTAAAAATGCCAGAACTTTAATTTGTTCAATATTTATCCATTTTTTTTCCCAAACCTCAAATTTTATTCATTAGTGGCCACTCCAAATTTCTGAAAATTTTCAGTAGTGACCATCTGACATTCTTCCATCCGAAGAATTTACCTTACTTACTTTAAATTGAAATAACTGATGAATAAAACTGATTCAATATGATAGTTACATTAAGTATCAACAAAAAATCACATTATTATTGTTCATTTCTTTCTTCAAAGTACAAAAGTAAACTTGAAGTGGCCACTACTGAAACACCAACCACTACTGGTGTTTTACCTTTAATATAAAGGCAAAATTGAACGAAATTCATCTATTAAAATTAGGGAACTGGTGTCAATGTAGCAACGCTGAAAATGCATCGTTTGAAACAGTTAGTTTGCACACAATTTAATAAAAAGTGGTCATTCGGAGTATTTAAGTGTGAACATCGGTCTATATAAGACAAAAATTCAGTAACTTGATAAATATACTTGCTGCATGTGCATGCATGAAGGACAAGGTAAGTAAATTTTCACCCAACCCAGTTGATTTGTAAATCAGACCTTAAGTGATTCCATTGAAGTAGAGCGGAAACCTAAGGAATCATGCTGAGTCCAAGACAATGAAAGTAGTTTTCTTCATCGACTTCCATTTTGTTCTCGACGACATGGTATTTATCGGGACATAGCTTTTGTCGTAATCAACTGTTTTATTGTTCCATGCGGTTTTCCAGTGTGCAATCTGTTTTGAAATGGTTGTCACTGGACGTCTGGATATTTGTAACGGGAAAAAAATTGAAATTCCCTTTGATTTTGAAATGTTTTGTATCACTTTGTCCTTTCCTTATTGTTGTGTTCCGTTGTGGTGTTGGGATATATTCAACATTTTATTGCAACAAATAATAATTTTGCCGTTCAAATCATATGTTTACCGGAAATATCAGGAGTTTTTATTTCATTTTCGAGTAGCCATTCATGATGATAAAGAATGCAATGGACTGAGATTAATATTTACTAAAATAGCACCAAGCGCTCAGATAAGTTCCTTTGATAAGTAATTTCATTTAAGGTGTGACTTTAACTCGTCACTGTGACTTTAACTAACGCCATAAATTTAAAAAGAATCTTTCTGCCACGTAGCCATACTAGTACTATTGTTATTGCTTTTGATACTGCCGGTTCACATACACTGAAATAATAACAGTTACGATAAAAATATTATTAATTTTATTTTTACCCATTTTAACATTTTTTTTTTTATTTTATAACTATTACATTATTGAATTCTAAAACTTTGATACAAGCATGCATTTTTATATGAAAGTGTTAACAGGTGGAATTGCCATTATATCTCTTCAACATATCTCTGTGCAATTAAATTGCGTCTTTGGGACAGATACACGTTTTGTATTAGGCGCGGAGTTGGTAAATAAATGCATTTTTCGGAGATTTGAATTTTTTTCTTATTCATAGAATATTTGACTTCTCAAGTTATTATTTTTTCTCTTTATACATTTTTTTCAAGCGCTTTTTTATTTTAGATAATGTTTTTAAAGTCTGTTGTTTTCTAATATTATCTATGCAGTAATAACTTACTAAAACTAGAAATTGTTGCATTTGAAATTTTAACAAACTTGTAAAGCAGAAATTGTGCGAATAATTTACGAATAATATTGCAATTTCTGCAGCGTCAGATACATTTCACAATATTTATAAATACATTATCCAATATTTATCATATCTTTTAGACATTCCCAATTTTAATTGAGCTTAGAATGTGGGAAATAACATTTCAATGGAATAATCAAAAACTAATGCTGAAATCTTTTAGTGCACTTCAAATGTGTAATGCAAAATTTTTATGTGTATTATTTCGTAGGTGTTATTCATTCTACTGTTGCACTTTGATGTATAAGGAAATTAGTAATTTTCCCTCGGTAGTAGTTTGTTTTTATATTCGTTGTAAAAAAAGTTATTTTATGAATTTTAACTTTTATCATGTTGTATATATCCTTTAGAGTGCTCAGTAAACAAAATAAGATGTATCTAGTTCAATTTTAAGTTAAAAATCAGTAAGTATCAATAGGATTAAAACAGTGGTTGGAAGTAGCGCGCTACAAGTAGCGACGCTACTGTAGTAGCTACATTTTTTAGTAGTTTGTAGTGTAGCGCACTACTTTTTAAAAAAAGTAGAGTAGCGAGTAGTTCGCTACAAAAAAAAGTAGTTTGTAGTGATTTCTGGAAACTACTTTTGAATAAAGTTACAAAAAAAAAAAAAAAAAACGCGTTTTCAAACGAATCCGACTGGTGCAATTATTACGCGAGTAAAACTTGCACCAATGAGATTCGTAACACTGAAAAATATGAGCTGACCTCTGATATATTATTTTGACGCCATACGTAGTATCTGTTTGACGCCATACGTTGTATCTGTTTGACGCCATTAGTTTGTTTGGCATAGAAACTTTAACATTTTCCCAATATTCCCCTTGAGTAGAGCATGGCTTAGAAAGAAAAAAACGAATTTATTCCGTTTCATGCAAACTTTGCCCGTTAAGCAAAAAGCTTTCGGTATCAATGCCATTTGCACATGCAGTCGAACCTCAACTTACGCGAGGGATACATTTCTAACTTTAGATAAACAGCCCGCTTATGTGAAATTATGTTTCATCAACTTAATATTTCGAAAAAAAAAATGCGGAGCGGCGATTTGTACGTTAGCAATCTGATGTTTCGACTCTACGGTGCGGGGAATTTTGGCTTTCAGTGATGCCAAAGGGAAATTCCATTCACGAAACTAATATTTAGTACCCAAGAAAGAGGGTGATATAAACCCTGCGCTTCTGCTCCAAAAATTTTCGTATAGCGGGTGAGGAATTCGCGTCAGCTGCAAAATTCGTTTCTCGAGTAAAACTCGCTATATAGACATTTCGTGTTAGTCGAATTGCGTTGTAGCCCGAGTCCACTGTTGCTAAAAAATGCACATTGAAGTAAAGTAAGTTTTTAGTTATGTTACATGTTTCGGATAATTAGTAGAACCGTTTGGGGTATTTTTCATATTTCTTTTTTTTTTCTTTTTTACTGATTGGGTGTTCATTTATTAACATATTAAAAGTCAATTATTAAATGTTCTGAGTTTTTGAGATTATTCGGTAAAATTGAAAAATTCGTTTTTTTATTTTGTCCGGGGCATTAGAAAAGAGATGTGTCCAGGTCCGGAACCGTAGCTTGAAGTTCAAAAGCAATTAATTCCTACGAAATATAAGTTCTTCTAAAATTAACTCATATAATGAAAATTAAAGTTCTTCTCTTTTGTTTAAAAGATGATGCTTTTCATCATCTAAATAAATTTTATGTATATGTATGTCTATGTAAAATTTAAATCAAATTATGACTAGATTTATCTCAATTTCAAGTAGCCGAGTTACACTTCTTGAATGAAATACTATTTACTGTCAGGAAAGGATTAAAAATTTGAAAGTTGAATTCCTTCCACATTTAAGTCCTTTCTTGCAGGGAATATTTGCAAATGGTATACAATGTTTGAATTGACGAATCGTTTCAGTAAAGGAAAGAAAGAATAGATAATTTATAGCAATATTCCATGTTCAAATGAACCAATATATCAATCTCAACATTTTTTTTATTCAATCCGCAAACGGTGTGTATTATGTGTATGTTATTTATTTATTTTTTGAAAAGTAGCGAAGTAGCGACTACATTTCAAAAGTAGTTTGTAGTTGCTACATTTTGAAAAAAGTAGTTGTAGTTGTAGTTAACTACATTTGTGTTAAAGTAGTTGTAGTTGTAGTTCGCTACAAAAAAATGTTTTTCCAACCACTGGATTAAAAAAAAGCGTATTGCATATCTGAAATTCATCTTTTTCAAAAATTCTTCTGCATTTTAGCATAATAAATGTGGGTGAAAATTTAATACCTTTTATTTTTTTCTTTCACAGTTGAAGGAGCAAGAAGTTCTGATGTAAAGGAATTATGATGAATAGAATATCACAAAACGATGTAAGTTTTTACTTTTTATTTTTTATTAAGTTTATAAATTTGATTTAGTGCTGTGAAATCTAATGGAATAACGCGAAAAAAAATCGAAGCATACATTACAAATTCTGTACAACAAACTCTCAAAACTAACTTCCCAAGTTGCCTCCCCCTCTCTCGTTCTCTAATTGGGAATTACTTTTTGCCGAAGAGCGATCGAAGAATATCTCCCGATTGTAGCTAATAATCGTAAATACCTCCGAATTATTTCGTATTTATGGTACTCTTAATCCTTTTTATACTGATAAGCTCAAGTCTGCTCCATTCTGTTTTACCATACTTGAATCGAAACCAAAAATTAAACGAAGCCTCAAATGCTTCATATACGTAAAAAACTTTCATTATTTTTTGAACATTCACCTACTTTCCTAATTTTTCAGTAGATTCATTTTTCAGAACGAAAGACTCTACAATTAAATATATGGCAAAGTTATTGTTTTGTATTTCCGATGAACTAGATGATTTTAGTGATGTATTTCACGAATGTAACATTCACACAGAAGTTATCCACCTACTGTGTGGGCGGATTACCGTTAAAACAAACAAAGAAGTGACAGTGAATTGAGATCATTGTTGGTTTACAGAGAAAGTTGGTTGGGATGAAGATAAACAACCGATCACTTTATCATCGCTATCCTTGTAAGAAACTGGGAAAGCTGAAACGACATTCAAGCAACAATTGAGGTTCCGCCTACCATATGTTTGATAAAATTTTCTTTATGGTTTCAATGGTAACAGAGCAATGGATTTTGTTAATGGGGTCATCATGATTTTAGTTAGCTGATTATTCAATTCTGGATGTCAGTGGAATCAGGTGAATCAAGTAGGCGATGACGGATGACATGGATAGTATTATCTTCAAAATAATTGCATTTATTGGGAGGAGAGAGGTTTAAACTTTCTACATTTAATCCATCAAGACATTCCATACTCAGCCTAACCACTTTTTATGGTCTTATTACACGGTGCAACCATCTGCAACTTTTTCTTGCAACTTTATGTATTTCTGCGGGGAAAAATTGCTCGGTGTTGCCGATAATTGCATATAATAGTTGCATTTATTCGCAGGTTTTAACCAGTGATAATTCTCCAGACTTCATGACATCAATGACCTCAGCTATGTATACTTGGTGACGTCTGCCAATACTTAAGGGTAAACCTGTTAGTGGGCAGAGAAAGTTGCAAAACGTTGCTGTAACTGAAGTTGTACCGTGTAATCAGACCATCATATTGTCCTCTGTCTCTTATTAACTTTTAAACATGATGTTGTGCAATATATTCAAACTGGATTTACTTCTTCGAATTTTTAACTTTTTGCTTACATCTAACATTAATAACATATGTTTAACATTTTTCAATCGTGTAAAACATAATTTTGTATCCCTAGAAGAACAATGTTGCAACTCAAAAAGAGTTGATTTTGGGACAGAAAAAACTAATTATTTTTTTAGCAATAAAGTATGAAGTAGTTGCTAAAAACTGACGTAGTTACGAAATGTTAGCCATCAACTATTTACAATGTTCCCAAAATAAATTCTTCTTTTTGTTTTGTAATGTCAAGTCATCCTCCATTTTTCTGAAATTTCGGAATTATACCTGTAACAGTAATGTCACTGTTCTTCCAGAGGTGCGATTTATTAGCTTAACGAGAAGTCAAATAGTTTTATGAATGCAAGAGCAAAAGTAAAGCATGCACGTGAGTTTTTTTTTTTTTTTTTCTTTTTTTTTTTAATCAACCAACGTTGCAAACAGTATCCTAATTTTGAACTTCGTTAATGAATTTTCATTAAAGATATCGCTTGAAAAGTTATTTTAGAAACTCGTAAGAAAAATAATCCCAAATAAACTTCTACTTTTCACAAATTGATCAAGAATCCGAAGCTGTTTTCGGAAAGATTGTTTAGAATATTCATTGATTTCAGCCGTTATGATTTTCATGTTAATCTGATCTGTAATTTACTTTTGTTGTTGTATTTTCTGATCAACACAAATCTTAAAGGTTCTTAGTGAAGCAACATTTAATGAATGCCATGCTTTTTGTCATAAGATATTTTGGAGACATCTCTAAAAACATTTCATTCATTTTTATGTTTTATGTTTTTGTTTATATTATTTACTAGCGGTACCCGCACGGTTTTGCCCGTAGTAGAAAATTAAAAAGATTTTTGATTTTGCTGTATATTTACAGATAATGGGTGATGAATTTCTCGCCAATTTGCTATGTTCATTTGCTCGCCCACGTTATGGTAATTTGCTCGTCCCTGTTGTGGCAATTTACTAGTCCGTGTTATGATAATTGGCTCGGTAAAATGGGCTCAAAATTAGAGTAGAAGAAGAACAAAATCACTTCGAGGTGCTCACCTCTATGCTACGAACTAATTTTGTGCTAAATTTCATGAAAATCGGCCGAACGGTCTTGGCGCTTTGAGCGTAACAGACATCCAGAGCTCCAGACATACAGACTTTCACCTTTATTATTAGTAAAGATAAAGATATTTATACAAGTAGTAAAAAAGACAATGATAAAAATTAGTTCCTTAAAGAAAAATGCCGACAAAACAGCATTTTCCCAAGCACCAATTAGTTTTGTGATCTGATATAGAAATTTGTAAAACACTAATTTGTTAACGATAAGACATATCATAATTATTTATTAGAAAATCTTATCGAGGAAATGGCATGCGTTTTAAGTATTTTCTTTCTATTTGTCCAGATTACTTTACTTCAAACAGTTTTTTGTAGATATCGTAAATTTTTCAACCACAAGGCACTTACTTTCGACCGATATAACAAAATTTGTATTAGCGATGATCAAAAAGACATTGCTTAACAATCTGATGAAACTGGACACAATGCTTCAGGAGCGTTTCTCTGAAAATTGCAGTCTGCAGCAGTAATGACAATCCTTGACAGCAAGTCTCCGATGGGAGAGATCTATTTTTTCAGCTATATAAATCAAAAGATTAAAATATAACTAGATTTAAGATAAGCAGTTCTAATCGAAAGTGTGGTTTAGTTCTTTGTCTTCATCACGGGAATGAGCTTTTGACATGCAAGTTAGATATCAAGTAAGTTTTTTGACCGCACCAAAGCGTCTGTCCTTGACTCATGATTGCCTTGATTTTATATACATATCGTGCTGAAATAAGAAACGAGTTTTAAAAAATATGAAACAACGCTTTATACATACTGAGAATCGTTGCTTATGCAGATGTTGGCGATAATATTGCATGCGTCATTTTTATAAATGTGTACTCACGGGATTTATAGGGGGAGAAATGCAAGTGAGGGGAAAATATTGAAAGATTTTTTTTCCCGAAATCTCTTTTCGATTTAGAAAAAAAAGGAACACGATAGTTCAGGGGTTCCAAACTTTTTTTGATTCGCCGCATTCTTTGCAAAATTAGAATTTTCTCACGTCACCCTAGCATATGTCTTTAATTATACAGGGTGCCCGAAAAGTCCTTAACACATTTAAAAAATTCATAGAAAACCAACAAATTGTCGTATGAATTTGTGGTTTGCGCCATAATACTTCACAGGTTCAAGAGTTTTTATGACATCGAAAAAAAAATGAAAAGTGGGGGGGGGGGAGAAGAAAAAAGTCATTTCGCAGCCAGGGTGTCAGTACATGCTATGCTTGTAATTCCTCGTTTAGTAATTTTCATTCCTTTTTGCGTTTTTTCATGTCAATAAATACGATTTAAAAGTCGCAAATTCATACGACAATTTTTTGGTTTTCTATGAATTTTTCAAATGTGTCAAGGACATTTCGGACACCCTATATGACAATATATTGAAACCATGGATACTTTACACCACCCGCTTTCCTTCTCTCGGCGGAACTCACTTTAGGAACCCCTGCTATAGTTGGTAAAACGAAAACCTTTTCTGTTTCTTGTCATAGGTTATTTTTTAAAGCCTCTTTAAGTTTATTTATTGCACTGAAAATCAGAAATATTCCTCAGAAATGTACTTTAACGTATTTTTACGCTTTGTACCTTGAATCAAAAATAAGCATTGGAGAAAATGTGATTAAGCTACCTTCATCATCTTTGACCCCTCCCCCCCCCCCTCTCTTCTTTGTTACAAAGTGTCGCACTTCGCCTTACTTCCTCCCATCGTCACACGTCACGCAATACTACATGAACATAATGTTATAAAAAATATTTCAATCAAAACATACATCACGCTTTTTACCCATGCCTTTCCCTTGTCACAATCACAATGTCTTGAACCTCTTCCTCCCCCTCAAAATGACATCATTTGTAGAAGATCCCTTTTCCCAAAGTCACAGTATTTCATAAAGGGTAAGTGCTCCAGTAGTCGGCCACAAGGACATAAAACTGCTTCTAAATAGAATATGTATAACGCAAAATCGGATATGATGCATTCCCACATTCCTTTATCTTTCCCCAATTATCATCCAACAACAGTGAAGTTGTAAGTACGTTTTATTAAGTAGTAATGAGTCATTTTATTTTAAATGGTGTGCCCATCATCCTAGTTTGCGATTCTGCTTATTTTTTTCTTAAGAAGACACATCATCTTTAAATGTTAAGTACCCTTATTATTTTCGTTCTGATGTAAATTGGCTTTTACTTATGTTTTAATGGATAGTATAACATTACGTTTCAATTAAAATTAAACTCCTTCTTCGACTCAATTATTTTTAGAGGGGTGGCCTGCAATGGGTATTGAATTCTTATGCATTTCCAAAAGTCGGCCATGACAGATTGACCACTGGTTCTATACTGTTTTGTTGATCTATTCATTAGTCAACTGCGTACCTTATATGGATTTTCTAATATTCATCAAATACTAATTAAAATAAATTATTGACACATCGGCAATTTAGCTGTTTTGAGAAAAAAATTCCCCTTCTAACGTTATTTTTTCTAAAGAAAATGTTTTAAACTTTCTGCTTACTTGACAAAAGGGGGTTATTTCGTCATTTTATTGCCTCAAATGTTGATTTTGACATAGAATTCTTGAAAACTGGTGTTGTAAATTTAGTCCATCGTTGCGTTTAGAATAAATGTTCTATTGCTTTTAACATGTCATTACCAAATGGTGATTTATCGTCTTTCTTATCAAACCATCTAACGTTTATGGTTTGATTTTACTAAGGCTAATTATTTTAAATGTTGGTAACACTTTTTATTACTGCTTCCATATTTATTTCCTTGGGTTTTCTTCTCTAGGAAATCAAAATTTATTTCTTGTTCAAAATAATGCTGACTTAGCTTGAAATTGCATTCCGTAGCAACTAATTCCATTTTAGTTTATTCATCGTTTACTAATATTCTTGTTGAAGGATGTATGATTGTCATCATGACACCCCAAATGTCTGAATTTTAATTTTACCTACATACCGGCCCGTCATTTGGCAAATCAGTGGGGGGGGGGGCGATATTGACACTTCTGGATTTTTACAACATAATGCAATCAAATAAACTGAATACATACCCTTTGCCCCTCCCCCCCCCCCTTGACGAAAAACTTTGAAAAGCCGGACGAGCCTACGTAATTAATCTTACTGCAGTTCGTTCACAACGAAGTATCATTGTTTTTTTATGATAAATTTTGCTTTAAAAGTGATCTTGATTACTAATCTTTAAGTAAAAGGATTTTTACTTTTATTGTTTTGTGGTGAAATTATTTCCAAAACTACAATTTTAATTTAGTATTTCGTATGTTGATTTTCGTTCTAATGAACATAAGACTAGTCAAATGTCAATTATATAGATCAATAATTCGCTCTTTATCGCTCATGAATTCTATCAACTCTTTCGTTCATTCTTTATGTTAACATAAACAGTTAACACTGAAACATTTTTGTGCCTGGGTGGGGGGAAAGGGAATCCAAATTCTCATCTTTTGGAAGTTTCCAAAAGATACAACCCCAGGGTTGAGTGCATTTCAAAATGCTTACCCCCCCCCCCCTCCAAAAAAAATCGACTCAACCCTGGTGTTTTCCATTCATCAAATTTCTTCTTTCGCAGCATATGATATCATTTTAGTTAATGACGTAGAACAGGAATTCTCAAACTTTCAAGCTCTGCAGTCCCTTTGAAGACTGGCATGAGGTCACCCCCCCCCCCCTCTCCCTCCGTACGTGCTTAATACAAGCAATCTAATGGGAAACTGGAGCTGATATGGATAGCTGAAAACTAGTAAATAAGGAAAAATCTAGATAGTTTCACACACAAAATTTAACTCAACTGTTCAAAGCTTTATTTTGAACATCTTATTACAAGAACATATGAAATCCAAGATGAAAAGAAGTAAATACAATTTTTTGAGGTAATGTAGGATCCAAGTGAGATTGGCGTACACATTAGTCACTTTCACAACATTAATGATACAGATAAAGGGTGTCCCAAAATTAACGCAAGATTTGAATTTGCCGCCATTTTTGCAATAAATTGTGAGCAATCTTGATAAAAGGACAATTTGGCAGCTGAGGGTCTAGGGTTATTACAAATGGAGCGTTTTCGATTCTATAATGCGTTTTCATTATCGAACAATTATTTGAAAAATAATGAAAGTTTGGGCGGGTCAAGCAGTTTACTGTTATTGGCTCTCGATATCGCAATTAGGTAATGCGCAGGTGGTTGTGGGATTGCTGACATAGACGTTTGACTTCAAATAACCCCATAGGGAGAAGTCTAATGATGTAAAATCACACGATCTAGGGTACAATTCATATCACCGAAACGAGAGAGTACACGAAAAGGAAATTCCTTATGCAGTGATTGAATTGTTTCGCTGGCTGTATAATAGCATAACACTCCATTTTTACTAACCCTAAACTCCCAGCTGTCAAATTGTTCTTTTTCCGTGTCTGCCAACAATTCACAGCAAAAATTGTGGCAACTTCAAATCTTGCGTTAATTTTGGGACACCCTTTATATACCCTAACACCCCCCCCCCCCCCGCCTTGAGATTCTTTTGCACCCCCCCCCCCCTCGTAGGTTGAGAACAGCTAATTTAGAAGATAAATAATAAAAATAAAATATTGCATGAGATCATTTTCAAACTGATGGCAGCTTAGAAGATAATATAAAGATAAGCGTTATGAAGACTTCCAGAATGCAAAATTCTTTCGTAATTACTGGAATAATTAATTTTGTAAGTACACTGCAGTGCTATAAGTTTCGCATTCAATTTTAATCAAATTTATTCACTTTTGCACCTCAGAAGAGTAAAGAAAATGAAACGGCCGACTACTGGGCTCATGCATGGCCGAGCACTGGGTTTCTATGGCTGACTACTGGAGCATTTTCTCGTATTAACAATACATTGCTTTTTAAAATAAAAATTTTTTTATTCCAGATACAAGTTAGTGAATCATTATCAGAAAGGTACAGCCTAAAGGCTTACTTTGTTTTTGTTGTTGTATAGATAGCTGAAATGTATAGGTTAACAAAACTCAACAACTGATCTCTTAAATGGTCGACTACTGAAGCTTTTACCCTATAAAGGATTACCAAACACCAGATACTTGACACCATCATATAACCATTAACGCGATGATCGAGAACGAAGGTTTTGGTACTACTCGGTTAATGTCTTCGGAAATGAAACATTTCATTCATCAAAGTGACTGTATCAAACTCACTTACGAGTTTATTCAGCCTCTATTTTCAACGGACGAGTTCCCAGTAAAGGTCGTAAATTTTATTTCTGTTGGTTCAGGTTATTTCAATCTTTTCTAGGAATTTAATCAGATTTGGGATATTGGCTGCTTTCTTTCAATGTGGTACCAAATTTGCTGGAAAAAATTCCTGAATTTTCCTGAAGCTAACTGTGTAATAATATCACGAAAGATAATTTCAAACCGTTGATTTATTACGAGAGATACATAAAATATATGCCTTAAAACTATAGAACATAAAGTTTTTAAAAATGTAAAATAATGCATTCACAAGATATTTTGAGTCTATCCTTGCAACCTGAAAATGCACGTTTTTCATTATATAGTTGTATTTTCCAAGTTGTAATGAAAAGTTTCACTAGCGTATTTTGAAATTACAAGAAAGTCGATCCTTAGAGAAATTAATTGAAGCTATATTATAGATATATTTTCAGGTTGCTTCATTTTTATGTGCTAATGAAGAAACTTTGCCTACGTGTATGGCAGTTTGTGTTTTTATTGCTTTGTTGTTATTAGCTCTACAGCCTATGTGAAGATATTTACTTTGGAGTTGTTAATTTTTCCAAATGATACTCAAGACATTAGCATAGAATTTGTGAAGATTACTACTTTCAAATACTGTTAATTTTTCCAAATCATATCCAGTTTATAAGTATGGTCGGCGTGAGGATAATTACTTTTAAACTGTTTCATTCAAATTATATCCGACAAAAATATAGCCGGTGCGAACATAATTAATCTCAAATTGTTAATCTTTACAAATAATTTTTGGGAATATTATCTTTAAAAAAAAACTGACTTTTAGAGGAAAAGAAGATATAGTTTTAATGAGGATTTTTAGAGGACTGCACACATTAAGAACTTAGCAGTGTAGTTTCCAGTTTAAGGACTGTTATCTTTGTTATAATGGGGATTGTTAGAGGCTGTTACAGATAATAAAAGACTATTTTGGTAAGTCGTGGAAGAGAATGCTATCTGTGCATATTTTAATTAAATAAATAAAACATTCGACCTTTTTTCTTTTCTTTTTTTTTCGATTTTCTAAATCTTTTGAGAAGATACCGCAAGCGTATTCTTTTTTTTTTTCAGCGCGGATAGTAATGGAATGTTGGCAAAGTAAAATACTAAAGATGCTTTTTTAAAGGATAAAATTGGAAATATGTTTCGAGAATCACAGTACATAAAAAAACATTATTATATATTTTATAATAAAACTTGCATTGAAACCATGTTTTTTACTTTAGGTAGTAAATTTGCGCTTCCAAAAAAGAATGGAAAGTTTACACTTAAACAAAATGTTTTTCTAATGAAATATTTTCAATCAGATTATAAAAAATATTTTTGATCTAATGAATCAGTAAATAAAAGGTTGAATGAATAAATGAAAAAACAATAAACGATTAAAAGTAAATGATAGATTAAAAGGGTGAATGAATATGAAAATAAGTGAATGAATGAATGAATAAATATAAGAGTTAACTATTAAATGAAAGAATGTAAATGAATAATAAATAAATAAACACGTAAGTGAATGATTGAGTGGGTAAGGGGAACAAACTATTTCACTTTGCCCCCGCATGTGCTTGACTAATTGTACAAAATATTTAAAATACAAATAAGCTTAATATTTACTAATTAAATACTGCACCGAATATTAGAAGGTCTCAATTAGCATTTAAAATTGTAATAACAAAAACTATATCTTTTAACATAACATAAAGAATTTCTGTCTTACAACAAAATATTACACTATGAGCATTAATTTTTGAAAATTTTTCCTCTATTATCTCATGCTTCATTCTTCGACGGTATTTTATTCGTAACTGGAATAGACTACATGTGTTACTACATAGTTAAAATATTACCAGATAGGTGGCGCTAAAAAAATAGTAAATACTTCACCATTTCACTTTGCCAAACATTCCCCTACTAGTCGTTGAATAAAAGAACATTAAATTATATCGAAACATAAATTCACTGAGAACTCTTACTGCTTAGAAAAATTGAAAACTGGCACCAACTATTATCATTTTGGACATGTTAATTTATTTGCCAATCATTATCCATTCGGGTAATGTCTTGAAAGTGTATGAGTTTGACCTGTTTGTTCTCGTAACGTCTGTCGATCAACCGAGCGCGCGTGACTGCTTTTGTCGAACTCTACCGAATTACCCATTCAGTTGAAACATCTAACTCTACATTAGGCGTTAACTGAAATAACACTAGACTGGCAGCACACTTTTCTTGCTCGCGAAACCTAAAATCTTAATGAAATGTCAGTCTAAAGAATACATAAAAGCAGATTGAACTCATTGTGATATACAGCTCAACATCCATAGAACTGTATTACTTAATACTCTAGCTAGAATTAATTCGTCAATCAAAAGAGAGCTTAGGTTGGTTTAAAAATACATGTAAAAAAAGTTTCTCCTAGATAACAGGACACCCCTCAATATTTTTAGACTTGTGGATAGTAATATACTGGAAGAATTTTAGCATCCTATTTCAACTGAAAGAGTGCTCAACCCCTCCCCCAAACTTCATAAATATGCAGAGGGGGGTTAAAAATTCATTGAACTGAAAAAACAACGCTAAGTATTATAATATACACTAATAATATGTATATACATTGCAAGAAAATAATTATTTACAAAAAAAAAAAGCTGGGGAAATTAAATGTTTCTAAATTTGTGGCATTTTCTATGCTAGAGCTAATGTTAAATGAAGGGGTCATTGAGCACCCTTTTGAAATTTGAGTAAGAAGCTAAAACATCTACAGCAGAATACTATTAGTAAATCTAAAAAAATAAGGGGTGTCCTGGACTCAGGGTGGTTCAAAAAAAAAAAAAAAAACCCTTTTCCAGCCAAAGAGAGCTGTTATAAATTTTACCCGGTTTCTTTTTCATTACAAACTATATGGAGATGCTGCCATTCATCTTTTCAGGTTTATACTGAAGATGTTCAGCATATGAACACTAGTACTATAAGGGCCCAAGGCACACATTTAAGAAGTTCAGCATTTAGCAGTGAGTTACCGTCCTTAAGTCAGGGTAAAGGCAGAACTACATTCAATATTCCTAACAGCTCAGTTATCACATCCGAAGACTGCAGTTTCGTTCTTGTTAGGACTCATTAGTCTGGATTAGTGAATAACGGAGCTTTACCTTCAATGCACGAGTCGAACCGCACCATGCTGCGGACACTCGCTCGTGAGATAAATTTACTTTATTTACCAGTTTGTTGGCACGCTCAGCTCCAATGAGTTTTCATCTGCTTCCAGCTCGGTTATTCGCTAATCCATACTGATGAGTTCTGATAAGAACGAAATTACAGTCTATGATGTGATAACCGACCGGTACATTGCATGAAGTTCAGCATGTTTGTCAGATTGTTCAATTATATGTTTTCAGTGAAGTATGCAAGAGTTTACCGTAGCGAGAGCGATTTTCAAAACATTTAGTGGATCAATTGTATGTAAAAATTTTAATCTTATGTTTTTTAAAAAAGGATTAGTTCTCTAAACACACTCCTTAACAACTCCGATATGATGTCATTAACCATTAATATTGTTTACATGAGGATATCTGAGGGTGCAGCGAGGGGGTTAAAACTGTAAGAGCCCTTGAAATTAAATCTTATTGATACTGAATTGATTTTATTCCTAACTGGAATAGACCACATATGCTACTACATAGTTAAAATATTACCAGATAGGTGGCGCTAAAAACAGAGTAACTACTTCACCATTTCACTTTGCCCAACATTCCCCTACTAGTCTTTGAATAAAAGAACATTAAATTGTATCGAAACAAAAATTCACTAAGAACTGTTATTGCTTAGATGCTTTGAAAAACTGGTACCAACTGTTATCAATTTAGACACGTTAATTTATTTGCCAATAATTATCCTTTCGGTAGTATGGTAATTTATATGGAAGTATAAACTGTTTGACTTAAAACCCTATCTGGGGAAAATTTCAAGCAAACCCCTAATCCCAGATCTGACTGCGCTGTGGTGAACCCCCCCCCCCCCCTCATTTCTTGAAGTTTTGAAGATAGAATGATGTTGCATGATATTCAATTTGGTGAATATATTCCTCTTCTGTTTATCCGATGGTATTTTTGGTGTTTTGCTGCTGAAAAAGAGCATTATGAAAATTTATGAATCGTATGTTAGCCTCCTATTTCTTTTTTTTTTTTTTTTTTGTTTATATTCAGAAATACATTTTTACCGATACTTTAGCGTCAAATTTTTAGTGTAGCGCAATTAAAACATTTTTACTGAAATTATGCATAGGAAGTGAAACGCATAAAATAAAACGGATAAAAGCACATGAAGAAACTCAAAGGTTATAAAAATGCACAGCACGTTAGTTAATATTTAGTTATTAACTGTTGATGCTATTGATTTATTCACCTATCAATAATTTGACAATTTTATGTTAAGCTGTTTCTTTCATTTTTTTTATTTTCATATTCAATTGTTTCTTAAAAATTCCGCTTCGCACAGAGGGCTACTCCATGAAAAAGCCGCCATTTTATACCGCACGTGACAGTTCATATATTTTGCTAAAAAAATAGTTTTAAAAGGTACTGAACAAAACTTGTAAGGCCGTGGTGGCCTGATCGGTAAGGCATCAGATTTGTGACCGGAGGGTCTCGGGTTCGATCCTCGCTAGTCGAAGATCCACCGTCGTCATTAATGGTGACTGAGCGACGTCAAATATGCTCATGGTCACAATGTCCTCCAAATGAAATGATACCTCTGGGGTGATAGATCAGAAAGTTATTTGGCTTCTGGTCTGGTTCTAAATTATCGAATTATCGTAGATGGTGCTGCCATCTATCGTGTTATCTGAGCCAAATCGGACTTCCACTTAGAAATAGGCGCTCGATTGAAACGAAAGCCGTAACCCCTCTGCCTTAAAATCGAGTAGCATCGCTACTCGGGCTCGGGTTCCCGAGTGGCACAAGTAACAACAACAAAATTTGTTGCTTAAGAAATCACACACGTTTGGGGTTTCATAAGCAACAAAACTCTGTTCATTACCTTTTTTAATTATTATTTTTAATGAAATATATGAGCTATCACGGCAAATTGGCGGCTTTTTCGTGGAATGACCGTTGATATTTTTTCGGAGAATTCAATTAAAAACTATTTTAAAAAAACCTTCCACGTTTACTTCGTTCTAATGAGCTTTCACTCGCGATAAAAGCCTGAAAATGTGTCTATGCACCCCGCCTAAAATAGCCAATACATTTTTTTTTCTTCGTAATAGAATACTGTATCATTAACTTACGCCTTTCAGCTACACCCTTCAAAACAACGAGAATTGTATTTATAAAATATAAACTAATTATATAATTTTTTCGATAAGTATTGGGTAGGAACTGCTTCAATCATTCGCCTTTGTCCGGTTGAGTGAGTTTACACTGGAGTTCAATTTAAGGTATAGTTGCATAGCTATTATAAGAAAAATAAAACTTTAAACTCGTTTCAACAAAAAAAGTAAATTTCTATCAACAGAGGTTGAAAAATATTAAATATTGTAGTGCACCTTTTTACGTAATGACGTTCAGAAGTTATTTTTTTTTATTTATTTTGCATTTCAAGAAAAAGGTAACAATAAATATCCAATCTAGTTTGGTTTATGTTTATTCTTCTTTGGAAAAGAACACAATAGTATCTGAATCAGAAAGAATTCCGTTTAACTTAGGATTTATTTTATATCTTGTTTCCTAATGCACTGTAAAGTGTATATGCGTTTTATAGCGTCTTATACGAACAACGGAACCTTAATTAATACTTTATTTATTTTGCATTAAAAAAAATCTCTCATAAATATCCACTCTAATTAAGTTTATATTTGCTTTATTTGGAAAATAATACAATAGTATATGAATTAGAAAGAAAATACTTCAGGTAATTTAGATTTCCTTTTAAATTTTGCTTTCAAATACACTGCAAGTTTATGTACGTGATATTTATATTTGTAAGAACTTGTTATGTTTCTCAAATTCAATGCTTCCCTATTTAAAAACTTCAAATACAATGCTTTTTTTTTCCTTTTTTAAGAAACAAATAAGCAGATGTAGTTTTTTAAGCGAAAATTATAATGTTTATTTACGTAACGTACATAAAATACTGAACATTTACTACCTAACGGAGATATTTTATTGCTTCATAAGATTTATATTAGATAGTTCTTATGCATCAGACTTAACAGAAAAGACTTAACGGAGAGAAATTAAAGTTATCTTATCTTTAGATCAAATCTACATTGACTAACTACTATGTAGAAAAAAAATTTTGAAAAAAAATAGAACCGACTTCAAAATTGCTCTAAAAAGTGAAAAATAATTTTATTCTTTAAACACCATCGATAATGCTTTTAAACATAATTTTTGAAGATGGCGCAAAAACAAAACGTAAAATCCAGTGTAACCATGCTTCGTTCATATTTTTTTCAGAAAAGCATCCAAAGTTACGAACGAAACATTTATATCGTTATTCAAATATGTTGTCATCAATGCATACTTTATGTGATAGTGAAGAAACTGGGACTGGTTAAATTTCTAGTTGTATTTGAATTATGTCTGTGAATGATTTTATCTATCGTTTTTGCGCCAACTTCAAAAATTATGTTTAAAAGCATTATCGATGGTGTTTAAAGAATAAAATTATTTTTCACTTTTTAGAGCAATTTTGAAGTCGGTTCTATTTTTTTTCAAAATTTTTTTATTTCATTCCTTTTAGTGTAAATGTAGGTATTTCAGAAATAATAAGTTACCATCACGAAACTTCACATTTTTTTCTTAAATGCTCCATACTAAAAAAAACCTATTGACACGCGTTAAACTTTAAGCGATTGGCACTAAAAACTTATCTTTGTTCCTCTCTGGAAATCATGCGTAGTTAATTTAATTGTAACCATTTAAGTATTACGTTTTTCCTAACTAATTTACATTCCACAACATCTAAGTTGCTCATGATGCAATCCTGTATTTTCTTACTTAGCCCCGATCATCTGTTATCGGCATAGATGATAACGATAAAAATACTACAGAGTAGTTGAGTCAAACCTAATGGTAGCATTGTGAAGGCTTAGCAGATCCTAATTACTGCATCACCTCGCTTCCAGGTTAGGTTTACCCCTACTATGGAGCAATAGCACTGAAGAAAGGAAGATTTCGATAATTCACATAGGGTTACTATAAATCAGCAGGGTTACTAAAATAAAATTATTTACGCCAAAAATGAGACGACAGCGCCAGATTCTCCATTATCGAAATATCCCTTGAAGAAATTTGATGCTTGCTTCAGAGAAGCTTTCATTCAAAAGTATCATTACAATTACTATTAATGTTACTGTTATAGGACACCAAAGTTTTATAACAATGAGTTTCCTATTGTCGTGTAGATGAAGATAGCGAAGACAATGTGAAAGCCAAATGAAGCGAATACTCGTTAGTCTCAACTCGTCAGAACCACGAATGAACGTTACATCTCCTTATATACAACTTGAGAAAGTGCTGGAACTTTCCAGACTTGGAAAGATACAGAAATTAATAGAAGATTCGAGAAAATACGGGAAACAGTACAAACGAAATTTTAGTAAAATTCAGTTTGTCCGAGTCGGGATTTGAACCCGGGTCACTAGTGTGGGAGGCGAGAATTCTACCACTGAGCCACCGTTATCCACGGATGAAAAGTGCGAACTTCGCAACAAAATCATTTAATAGGGAAATTGCATAAAATTTACTGTTTTTTGCCCATAACTTTTTTTCTAAAGAACAAATATGGTCAAACAAAGTAATGGGACCTAAGTTGAGCCATCCCCTATCCATTAAAAAAAGAATAATCAAAATCGGTTCACTAGGTGAGACGCTATGAGTGGACAAACAAAAAAAAACATACATACGGTATGAATTGATAACCGCCTCCTTTTTGAAGTCGGTTAAAAATAGCATATTTTTCAAATGTAAGCTTTGCTCTTCAGAATTCCTTGCAAAGTTTCTGAAAGTTTAAAGGAATGTCTAATGATTTCGTTATCAGCATTTTTATTTCTGACTCTTTCGCAACCTCCATTTTAAATAAAGCCCACAACTTTATGAACTTTACTAGTGTTTCCCGCACGGCTTTGCCCGTAGTAGAAAATGTAAAGGTCTTTTGGTTCACCTGTATATTTACAGATAATGTATGCTGAATTTCTCACCAATTGGCTTGCCCATGTTATGGTTCCCTGTTACGATAACTTGGTAATTTACTCGTACATCTTAGGATAATTTTGCTCGGGAAAATGTTCTTAAAATCGAATATTCGGAAAATCGCTTCGAGGTGCACTTTCCCATGCTACAAACTAACTTTGTGCCAAATTTCATGAAAAGCGGCCGTACGGTCTAGACACGTCACAGAGATCCAGACATCCTGTGACAGAGAGACTTTCAGCTTTATTATTAGTAAAGATTATCCTGAAAGCGATAACTTAGCAGATTGATTCATATAAATAAACTACAGTCAATATAGGAGATAGAAAATTAAGTTACTGCGTTAGAAACTGACGTCAGGCAACTAGTGACTATGGGAGAGATTTACAACCCTTTCATACTCACTCCGATGTTGGTATAGTAAGTGTTTTTCCCTTTGCTGTTCATGGATTTTTTTTTTTTTTTTTTTTGAAAAATAAATGTTTTGGAAAAAATTGGCGGAAAAAGTAAAATAACGTTTTAACAGATATAAACTATGAAAATGTCAGCAAGTGTCCACACGTACCAGGTTTGAACTTGTACAGTTACATATACTGGGCTTTAGAATCAAAATACGATCAACCCTACTCTCCTTATTTTAACCAATTCTGTAGTTTGAAAGCAGTAATAATAATAATCTTTATACATATAATAGCAAATTAACTGATCGAGTAATTCTCTGACGTTATCAACAATGAAACTCGCGCCATAGCATGATAATTTGATAATATTTTTAGGTAATGCTTGACATGCAGGGAAATGCTTTATTTTGATAAGGCTGAACTGGATCTGGTAACTTGACAGTTTTACTGATAGGACTTATTTTAAGAGAATGAAGAGACGAAAAAGTGGTCAACAATGAACGCTAATTACTGGAGTTGAGGGTTAATTCACTGAAGTTAGGGTTAAAATTTCAACTATAAAAATATCACCAAACAGGCAATTACTTCGTTCAAATGTAGAAGCAATTTTCACTCGTCAAAACTTGACGGGCTATTTTCTAGTTATAATAATAATTATGAAAATAATAATAATAACAACAACCAAATGATAAATTATTATTGATTTACGTTACTTGAGACAAGCAATGCAGTGAAGTTAATTACTTCTGTATCTTTGATCAAAGATGATGTGATTGAAAATTAAAAATCGTATCAGCCAGAACGCTCACCTGCTATCGTAGTTTATTTTTTTCTTCGTTTATTTTTTCTCTCTTTTTTTTAAATTACTGATTACCGTTCGCCCCACCCCTTTACATATAGGAAGAATTTTCTGACTGAAAACCACTACTCGAGAATGAAAAGAGTTGAGGTGTGATCAAAATTGCCGCCAACTAATTGAGTGTGAAAACGATTTCGGGTTCACGTCTCCCCCAGTGCTACTCAGACATCCCACCGCTTTGTTTACGATCATATTTTAAAAGCGTTAGACCACCTTTGGATAAGATTCTAAGAAATGGCGAAAATGTGTTTTCATTATTTTTCGGCTTTCGAACTGCGTCTGTTTGTTACTCCCTACTATTTTACCTGAGTCTTTTTTACATAACTCATATTTTACCGCTGATGTAGAAATGTGTATGTGACTTTATTCCCAACAAACCCTCAAGACCCCAAAAACCCCTCCAAGAAGTATTCAAATGAAAAATTGTTAAATCAAGTTGTATTTCACAGCCCACCCACGAAGTCAACCAGCGAAAATAGCGCAATTAATTTTCTCTGGTGTAGGTATGGGGGGGGGGTTATCCTCATATAAATATAATAGCCAATGATTAAGTAACGCTCCAGACGTCATCAACGATGAAACTCGCGCTACGCCATGATAATTTGATAATATGTTTTGCTGATGTTTAAATTACAGGGAAAGGCTTTATTGTGACAAGGCTGAACTGGATCCGGTCACTCAACTGTTTTACTGATAAGACTGTTATTTCAGGGGAAATGAAGAAACGAAATAATGATCAATAATGAGCGCTATCTATTGGGAATCCACTGGAGTTAAAGTTAAAATTTCAACTATCAAAATATCACCAAACGGACCATTGCTTCGTTCAAATGTAGAAGCAATTTTTTCTTGACGGGCTATTTTCTAGTATTCAATACTTACGTAAAATTTAGTGTGTTTGATGTTAAGAGTTCTAAAAAGGCTTTAAGTTGCACCCAACTATTGTTAAGACTTGGCAAACTACACAAATCAATTATTTTAGATGCTTGCCGCTTGTAAAACAGCAAAGCAAGGGACAATGCTTTACGAAAAAATTGCTTCGCTAATGCTTGATACATAGTCCAGCACTAGTAAAAAAGAAGCTTGACCTTGAACAGACTTATTTATGTTCGAATTAAAAGAGGAAAAATTCTTAGAGCATCCCAACACCAATCATCATTAGCGATAACGTAAATTGACTTCCCTCACCCCTATTTTTATAAATGGAACCGTGGAAGCCTCAGTTCAACTGAAATCAACTTGTCAGAGGTCTATAGAAGAAGCCCGGCATCTCTTGTTTTCAGTGTGTTCTGAATAAGACTCGTCCGAAAGCAAATGCCAAGAATCGTGAGAGGGCTTTTTTCTCATCTTTGGTTGCATCCCTGACCAACTGACAAAATATTGTTTAAATAATTTCTCTAAGAAATTATAAAAGTTTTTTCACAACCATTGTGAACTCGCAACTCTAGAGCTCAAATACGCTACCTTGAGGTGATTAACAATACTAAAGAAAAAGGTAAAACATTAAATTCCGCGAGTTTTCTTTGGGGTAAATTACAGGCTTCAGACAGTTTGTGGTGTAATGTAATTTCAGAAGAATAGAGAAGAAAGCTTCCCACAAACACGATGAAAAATTTGTCATTCACTAAGCGTCAAAGCAAGTTATAAGTTACGGCATTTGTTTGTTTTACCTCTTTCATCCGCCATTAGACAATGGCTACAGCGCCCCTTATAGTTTATTGGAGTTGCGAATAGTGAACATCTTGTAGAGACTTTCATAATAAAGGTAGAACTTTTTATTTCATGTGAGGAATAAAATAGATGCAGAAAAAAGAACACGATTTTATTTCATAATAAAAAGTGTATAACTTACTTTTTGGAAATAATGAAGTAAGATAGGGCACATCAGATTAAAGGAGGAGAACATTTATAATTTAATATCTTTATTATTCTATTTTGATTGTGGCATGCTAAGTAAATTAGTTATGTAGGGTTTATCTATCGCGGAGAGAAGGTCAACGACAAAAATTCCATCTGTATATAAAACGATGTGACATGCACTAGAGTTATCATAATGGCAAAATCCAAGTCTAAACAAATTAAAACTTTCTTCTTATCAATTCAGTCGAACTCGCTTTTAACCAACCCCGGATTTAATTAGGTACAATGCAAAGTCTATGGGAACGGAACTTGCTTTTAATGAGCAAGCCCCGCTTAAAGCAAGACAAATTTTGCATTTCATAAAATTTCTGCGTATTTTTATCTTAGAAAATATTATCCTTTTTTGGGAAAAATAAATTAACATTTTGAATTCAGCTGAAAGTAATAAATAAGACATAAATCCTGAAAACAACAACCGTCGACATACTCAATGGCTTCCAAAGTACAGAAGAATTTCAAACTAATTTGAAGCCACGGACGCGAATGACGATGCTTTTCGGGCTAATCGTTCCTCAAAAACAACGAAAAAGATACAATAAGATGTTCAAATCAAATAATCAACTTCTTTAGTACTGTACAGAAATATAAAAATGATTATGAATTTTTTTCACGAACCCGTTTTTTACGAGCACCCCTTTATAACGAGCAAATATAAGGGTCCCTTTGCTTTCTAAACTAGCGAGTTCGACTGTATAATTAAAATAAGGTACTGAAAATCGAAAGTAGATCTGTTCTACATTAGTAATAAAATAAATTAGCCACTCGCTCCGTGAGAGAAAAAAAAATAACTTAAAATACCGATCCCGAATCGTCTCTGGTGTGTTTCTTCAGTGATCGTTGCTAGGAAATGACGCACGCCCCAGTGCACTTGACACTCGTCCTATTCTCATGCAGTTCATTTATTTCCCAGCAATGTATTTCATGTATTCCAAACCCACGACACTGCAGATATTGGAGTCGAGGTCAGGTATCGATTCGATGAAAACCAAACTAGGTGCTCTTATAAATTTCTAATGGAGGAAGTATCGTATGTAAAAGTCGCAAATATGCCTAAGTATATCTATTGTAATCTATTAGCCAAAATGAGATAATTTTACGCATATATTATGCACAAATGAGACATTTTTACGGTGTATAAATATATATATTCACAAATGAGACGTTTTTACGCATATAATGGCACAATAAGACTTTTTTTTCATATATTTGCAAAAATAACGTTTTTACTCACATATTTGTACAAATGAGATTTTTTACGTACATATTTGCACAAATGAGACTTTTTTCAGCATACATTTTCACAAACGAGACATTTTTTGCACATATTTGCAAAAAATGAGACTTTTTACACATATATTTACACAAATGAAACATTTTAACGCATATATTTCTACTTTATTCTTAGAACTTTTAACAATGGCCATTACATATCATAATATGAAGTATCATCTTTATTGTCCGGTACTTATATAAAAAAAATGATTTGCATTTATTGCAGTCGTGACAGTGCGGTCACACTCGCAGTAAGTACAAAACATTATATTCCCTGTACAAAAATCAGTTTTTTTCAAAAGTCGATATTTCTCATTATTATATATAATGATAACCGTGGTGGTAACCGCTCATTATTATATATAATGATAACCGTGGTGGTAACCGTCGTTAAGGAGTTGGTCTCCTGACTGGATTGTCTCGGGTTCGATGTTAGCCGGTTAAAGATCCACCATGTTCGCTAATGGCGACTGGGGTACGTTAAATATGCTTGCGGGCCCAAAGTCCACGACTTTCTAATTCCAAATAAATACTTCTGTGTTTGCTGGATAAGGCGTTGCTCTGCTCCTGTTCTGAGTCAAAACATAGAACTCGATTCACTACCCTCATTTAACCAGTTAGATCGTTTGTAGTGGTAAGTACGGTGGACTCTGGACTAGTGTATTACCGTGTGCAGAAAAATGACAGTAACTGCATTTTTTTTTTTTTTTTTTTTTTTTTTTTTTTTGCATTTTTGTCATCTATTGTACGTTATCTTTGTTGTGCAAGCTCGGCTATTTAGTTTCCGCTGAAAAAAGGCGCGAAAAAAAATGTCTAACTCCAACACTTCCCTATTGAATTGAATCCACCACACATTTCTTCAAATATCTCGAAAACTCATTTCTGTATATCTGCCGTTTACCTGCACACGGCTGTGTAGTGACACGTAATGGTTACTTATACAGTAAAGCACTTATTTTCACGAGGATTTAATGTTCATCATTTTTGCGAGCCCGTTGCAATTGCGAAAATTCAAGACTCGCAAAATATTTCAACTTTATAAATGAGGTTGGTTCTGTTCGAATAAAATTCGCGGAATCACCGATATCTTCATTTTCGCGAAAACTACGACTCGCGAAAATGAATGCTTTTACAGTGTTCAAATATATCACAATCAAAAGCCAAAGTTGAAAATTCCAAACACAGTGAAAATATATTCGTGAGAGTCTCATACCCGTGCAAATAGACACAGAAATTTATCTATAAGTTTTCGTTCAGACCTTACTTAGGAGTTACTTTAGTATATTTTTGAAACTTGTATAAGGGTTATTCTCGCAGAAAAGGTACAAATAGGCCAAAAAGTTCTTTTAACAAAACTAAGTAAAAAAATAATAAAAATTGCATAAATGTTTTTGTTTGTTTATAAATTATGTCCCTATAGTAGTGGTTAAGTTTTCTATTTTATTTTTAAAAAGATTTCAAATATTTTAAATCCCACCTCGTCCACGGAGGGGATACAATAGTCAACGGAGGATATTTTTTATGTAAGAAAGTGTCAATAAAGGTTGTTATGAAAGTAAACATGCGTTTTAAAGCTATATGAACTAATATGTGACTCTTACTTAACATAAACAAATTAAAATGTGGAGGCTTCTGAAATAAAGACTCAGGACCTCGCTCCTTATGAATATCCTATTTTATTGAAAAAAAAATCAACATTCTAGCATTTGTAACAAAATCAATAAAGTGCAACCTAATTTAGTTGGAAAAGAAAATATCGAAAGTATGTTCTTAGTTTCGTTGATGAGTAAAAAAAAAAAACCTAATAAATCAAAAGACATATTTTTTCAATTTAAAAAAAAATTCATTTTCTTTTTTTTTGAAGAACTTGCCAAAGGCCGATTTAACAAGCTTCGCGGGCCGCTTCTGGCCCGCAGGTTATAGGTTATGCATCCCTGCTGTACAACAACATAATCATTGATTTTTGGTTTGCTTCTTATCCTTTCTCGATGAATTAATCCCAAATGGTAATATATACATTGATCACTACAACTTAGACAGGTGAGGTATCTTGCTTCCATATTTATTTGGTCTTTTTTAAATACAAGTTCATGAATTTTCATTGTTCCTGGAAACGGTGAAATATGCTTTGGAATTTGTTTATCTACATCACTTATAAAACTTTCTTCAACATTTTTTATTATTACATTCTTACAGTTTTTTTGAAGTACCGAAACTAAACTTTCACAGTCTGGGATATCTGTTTTCTGGGCAACTAAATTGTCAGCTGTTCTTTTTATTGCTGCTGCAGCTCCATCTGGAGCACCTTTTCCGTGAGAGCTTTCACTATAGTGCCAGTGAATTTCCATCACAATAAACTGAGAGGATAAATATCCACCTATTAACTGAAACATTGTTTTGTTTTTGTACTGAGCACTGGGACCATCACTGAAAAAATGAATCAGGTATAAGAGACTTTAAATTATCTTTGAGTGAAAGCAAATGAGCAGTAACAGCTGATGCATCATGCCCATTACATGCATTGATTGTTCCATATGAAATAGGACTTTCTTTAATATCTTTATGACAATATACAACACAAGTATGTATAGTTAGCTGTGGCTTTGAACCACCAAAGTGGGCTGATTTAATTTCTCTGTGAATCTTACATATGTAATTTTCGGAAAAATCAATATGCATTAGGATTTTATTCCTTTTCAAATTTGTTTTTATGTCTGAAATCATTTGATATTGGTGTACAATGTTAAATGTATGATTAAAAAATTTGATGATATCAGAAAAAAATAATTTCACTTATTCTTTTTTTGTACTCTCAATATCCACTTTCATGGTTCTATGGCAAATTTTTGTTTCACCTTTAATCTTCATAGTAACTTTTTTGTTAACCCATTTTTGAAGAAGCACAGGTTCATCTTGAGAGTCATTTATTTTAATTTCTTTTAATTTGCAGGCATCACATTTACGATTTAGGCAAAGTTCTCTCTGAGGATCACAACATGTTGCTTTAAGAACTTGAGATATATTTTTTTTTCATTTATAATAACAAGACTATGTAGTTTTACTATTAAAAGCTTTATGTTTTCAAGAACTTTGCATAAACATGTCTCCCGATCGGAAACTTTCGGAAATAAGATCCAAAAAGGTCGGAGACGACAAAAAGTTTGATAACTAAGAGTTTGATGTTGTGGGCATTCCTTTATAAACATTTTATGCAAATTATACATAGTATCATTTAAATAATGCTTTTTTTTCTTCTTGTAATTGTTTCTTTTTTCCCTGGGCACAAGCGACTTGCTTTGTCAGATTCTAGAAATTTTTGAACATTTAGCTGTGTTACTTCTGTGAAATCTCTTTTTGACACAGTTTTGTAAGTTTTATTACCATAATTGCTAAGCATTTTGATTGAGGTTATTTTTTTACCTTATTGAGTAGTCGATATTTTTTCATAATTTTACCAGACAAAACTTGTAGCATTGTCTTTTTCACTTTGTGAGATTTTTGGCTTTTAAAGTTAGTTTGTATTTTTCTGCCAATAGCTTCAGCAAACAATAATTTTCTAAACACATTGGATTTGCTTTTTCTATCTTTACTATTTAATTCTCTTCGAACTTTTTCTCGTGCTGATTCATTTTTCTTTTCTTCACTTTTCTGAGATCTGCTGAATCTTTTTTTATATTTTTCAAGTCTAGTATTTAATTTTTTGTTTTTCTCTTCTAATTCCTCTATCTTCTTCTTTAGTTTATAACGGTTTTTTCTTATTGTTTTTTTCCTCTCTAAATTCTAGAATTCTTGATTTCCTTGGCACTGTGTGTGTTATACTATTATCCAATTGAGAAGAGGTGCTTGGAGGTTTATCTATAATTAATTCTTCAGTTCCTTCCAACTTTCTTTGTTTACGATATTTTCTTGCTTTTTCTTTCCAAAGTTTTCTTATTTTTCTTTTTTCACGTTCATTCATTTCTTGAACACATTTAATTTTTCCACTAGGTAGCCTTTCTTTGGTAGTTAACATTCTCTCTCTTTTTTCTTACTTTCTTCAAACATAAGAGGATTTTTTTTTTAATTTCTGTCTAGTACGTCTCATGCTAAGTTTCTTT
The DNA here is from genome assembly GCF_026930045.1 of Uloborus diversus. Classification (NCBI taxonomy): domain Eukaryota; kingdom Metazoa; phylum Arthropoda; class Arachnida; order Araneae; family Uloboridae; genus Uloborus; species Uloborus diversus. The sequence goes on from NC_072740.1 coordinate 12,259,250, forward strand.
TGTTCCCTCCTCTTTTGGATTTGAACGTCTGACTTCTTTTTACTTTTTGGTTTTGCCATTTTTTTCTACTATTAAAAGAATATATATATATATAGTATATGTAAAACATTACTGAAATCATTTAACAGAAAAACTGACAAAATGAACTTCTTTAGGAGTCGAATTTAATTTATTTTCTATAAAAAATACAAAACAAAATTGCCCTATATTTTGTTTAGCAAACTGAAATTTATTATGATTTTTTCTGAGACTTTGTCTCTTCCGTGGACCACGTCATCTAATCCTTGGACATGCCACGTCCACGGAGGAGACAAAAGTAAGCTTTAGAATTTTTCAGAGTTTTGATTTTAAAGCTAAAAAAATGGAATGCTTCTTTTTATCAAATATACTACTTTTGCTATCTAAAAATGATGTTTCAAATACAAAACAGTTTTATTTTACCTTTTGTATGATGACCACGGAGAATATAGGGTCATTCCATAGAAATGTCAACCTCAACCTCAGAAATTTTTTTTCCACAAAGCCTTAATTGTGACCTATCATTTCATTCAGCATACTTTCTAGTACATAAATCCAATAACAGTTTGCAAAAATTTCATTCGGTGTTTTTCTTCTGGCTCAAAACGTGTGAGGTTGTAGAAAAGGCTTAGGATGTGCAAAAAACATGCGTCCACGTTTTCTTGTGTAATGTAAAAATTTTTGCAAATTTTTAAAAGAACTATGCTTATTCTAAATGAATAGATGTTGGCCCAATAAAATTGACTGTTCTTTTTGCATGCATTATAAGATAAGTCTTTTAATTAGTTTGGTTATTTCACTGAAAATATTTACGTTACGTTAGTCACGAAAATGTACTATTTTCTGCTTAAAAACTAAACCAGATGATTGAACCAAACAGCACTTTTTATTTTCTTACATCTGTGTCATATCTACTTAAAAAGTGCAAAATGTTCATTTTAGTATCAGTAGATGTAAAATAATTGGTGTGACTAACGTAACATTTGAGCTGTGACTAACGTAACGGTTTGCATGTGACTAATGTAACATTTTAAAAATGACTGCTAATATTTAAAATTTATTTAATTTAATGTAAATTTTCATGAACAATTTGGAATATGTAGGCATTCTATATTGATTTAAAAAAAAGGGTGAAAAATACCAGTAATATTACATTGTAGACCTTCTGTTTACTTAGAAAAATACTTTTTTAAAGGTCTTTATGAAGACACTTCCAATTTAAAGAATTATTTAAAAAGAAAAAAAGTGAGTAAAGCAAAATGAGTACTCTGCATAAAATGCATTTAACACAAGAATCCAAGCTTAAGAATTAAGATAATAGAAATACAGTCTTAACAAAGAAGAACGTCTCTATTTTTTAGAAAATACATCTCCACCTATTACTAAAATGAAGTAACGGCTGCTCGTTGGAAAACATTTGAAGATGTTACATGATACAGTGACAATAAGCGCTGCTGTCATATATTTCAGAAAATGAAAGAATGATCATTTAGAAATTCAAACATTTGCGGTGATATCTGGAATTAAAATGCATTCTGATAAAACGTTCGAATATTTTTTTTCAATATTACATTTTAATTCAAAAGGATGCACCACACTATTCGTTCGATGAATCAGTAAACCTTAAAAATAATATGCCATTGAAAAGTACTACGAAGTTTCTTATAATGATAACTAGTATATCAGCAGAATACTAGAATTCAGTAAAACTACCAACTTGCAAAAAGTTAATTTTTTAAAAGAGAGATATTTAGGATTTAATTAGACCAAGAATGATGTTATTCAGTTTGTAAAAGCAGCTTTTTTTTTATTTGTTTTTTTTCTTCGCACATTCAAATAGAGTTAATTGAACTGAATCCTTCCATTCAATTTCTTACACTAATATGGAAAAAAGTAAAGAGAAAACCATAACACAACACAAAGAAGGTTCCTAAAATGTGTAAAAGTAATATAAGAGCAAGGAATTAATTATAAAAAGTTTTTTATATGCATTTATTGCTTGTTATTCGATGGTTACGTTAGTCACGTTACGTTAGTCACACACAGTTTTTCGGAAAAGTACCATTTAGGGCCAAAAAATATTCGTCTGTAACAAATCTGTAGTACGATTTCAAAAATAGATTGTTCACCTCTTACAAATATATCGGCCAACTTTAAATGTCTGCGTAAGTTTCAGAAAAAATTAACTCGTAACATAAGCATTGTTTCTCAGGGTTGCAAAAATGTTACGTTAGTCACGATGCCTTTTTTGGTGAAAAAATACCTGCTAGCGTTTATTTTACTTCAAATTCTTGGTAGAAATAAAAAATAGTCACCTTGTAAATTTTAGATCTGCATATTAAACCAAAACACATTTATTTTTACTCCCGGTGTAAGTAAAAAGAGTTTGAAAATCAGCTGCGAATGTTACGTCAGTCACTATGGAATGACCCTACACTAAGAACTTTGCCAAACCAGATTTAGCCACAACAATCCAACACGTGTACTAGAAAACTAAAGTTGATCACTAGAAAACAAAATGGCTAAGTATCCTACCATTTACCTTATATGGACTTGACTTTTGCTGCTCTCTATTATGTATTTATTAAGTTATTTTAAGTGTCCACGAAGGGAAACTTCAACCTTAGGGACAAAGTTTATGAGTCATTTTCTTTATAAATACAATTTATTTTTTTTTTAATTTTATTTTAAAAACATCTTAGAACTCTTAACTAGTTAATACAATCAAAGATATTTGAAACCAATTTAAACAGATTGAGACCAATTACAAATTGCTTTGTCTCACAGACTTAGGGACGTCCACGGAGGGGATTTTAAAGCAACATTTATTAAAAAATAAAACTGAAATATTAAATTTATTTAATTGTCATGCATAAAATTAATTAGTTCAAAACTTAACTAAAACACATGAAAAAAATATTAAGGAATATACTGAAGTTTTTATTATTTATTACTAAGGGACTGTAAAAGTCACCTTTTTGTGAGAATGATCCATAACTGTCTTCGTTGTAGCGCATTTCCTCAATGTCGCCATTATTTTTGGTTATAAATTTTAGCGATGATTCTTTTTATTCTACAGCTTTCACTAACTGCGTTAACAACAAATCACTTTCCGAGCTTATAGCTTGTTTATTGTTCAAAATATTTCTTGCTACTTCTAAGCACAATTGAATTTATAAAATCTCTAGACATTCATCTTCACTAAACTGGACACCAATATTTGATTTAAATACACAACTTCTGGTTGGGTTTACCTCATTCTTGATGATTTAAGACAAGTTCTAACGCTGAATTTTGAGGAATGGAAACTTTGTTTGGTTATTTGGTTGTTTTGGTAAAAAAGTTATTTGGATATATATAAGAAAGTGATGTAAAGTGTAATAGGGGAATGTTTGCCATAGTGCAATAATTTAGATAACTTTATTTTAATGAAGAAATTGGAAATTTATGGTACAGAAAGAAATAATGTATTTTGTTGTAAATGAAATATTATTTATATTTCCAATTTAAGTCACAATAAAAAATAGAGATGCATCCTTTGTCAACATTTCAATACCTAAACGCTGCCATATTTTTAAAAATATATCTTTTGTAACGAGACGCATTATAACCTATGGCCAAGGTTGCTGTGAGATTGGCATTGAAACTGTCATCGAACATATAAAAAACTGAATAGATATGCTACCAAGATCCTCCTGTTTGACCAGACAACTGCTTGTAACAAAAGTGCCCTGGCCATAACCAACTGTCGGCACTTCCTGCTTATTTTCACGCCAAGGGAAGAAGCGTTTATTTTTTGTTATTGTGTGGGCAGAAACTACGGATTGTGGAGGTTTAAGATACCAAGGTCACTAGCACGGCGGTCAGGTGACGTTTTACAGAATCTAGTTACTGATTCTGTTTAGAATGCGTGTTATTGTTGGGAATTGAGTGGGATCGTTATTTTCCGATTTTTTCGACGCTTGAACTGCACTTATCTGTTTGTTGTGACGCTTTTTCGGTGCTGTTATGAATCATAAAGCTCGGACAGCGTTTTTGCTCGTCCAGAGTTGAAACTGTGGGATGGTAATTGTTTTTTTTTTTTTTTTTTTATAATGGTGGCATTAAGGCCTCTTTAATAATCACGTCACATACGCTGCTGTACTGATGACTCTATAAAGAATTCCTTCTCCCTGTTTCGCGTCAAAGCAAGTTCTAAATTTACGAAACCTCTTACCAAAATTCCCCTTCTTCGATCTTAGAGCAGGAATTAGTAAATGAGCTAACAAGTCCAATTTTTTGCTTTGTAAAAGCTGAGACAAAGATCCCAAGTCACGTGACTCAGCAATGACGAATAATTGACAAGTTTTGCAAAAAAAAATTAAACTATCACGTGACTTGAGATCTTTGCTTCACAAATGAAAGTTTTCACTCCCTCCATTTTATCTCTACTTAATGGCTCCGATATTTTCAAAGGTCGCGGGTCAGCAAAATAAGTGAAAATCCTCTGATATTCTTTCTTGAGATTAACATTTATAAGTAAAAACGCATGTTACACAGAACAATAAAACTGATAAGAACGCAAATACTGTTTCATGGCTATCGCAGACGAACTTACGGGAAAAATCTGCTAAAAACTGCAACGAGGTGAGTAAATCCTCCTGATTTTTGAAAAACATAAGTCATTTCACTTCAGTTCTTGTCTTTCTTCAAATTGCAATCAACTTTAATTATGTACACAAAATGTTGATGTTGATGGTGATACTGTATTTTGTGTTGTCAAAATTTCAATCATGTCAGCTGTTGTTCAGGGTTTCTTTGTTGGACTGCGATAGAAAGTCACTCTACATCTCCCATCAAAACCGAGAAGGTCTTGTTACCATTCGGGTTAGAAGTGGAGGAGTTGCCTTTAGTTGTCATCAGTTCTTGTGAACGTTTTCCACACCATCTAGGAACTTAACAGGACTTACGTGTTGTAACCTTTGTTTCTTCTTCATAATATGGTTTTAATAAGTAGGTAATCGGTCATAGTTGACAATAATGAAACATTTAAAATTTCTGAAAAACCGTAATACATATTGATTTAATACCTGAATTTAATGCCTTTTCCTGGCAGAAAACTTGAACATAATTTACATAACTGGTTTGTAGTGACGTGCATAGCAACCTATCATTAAAGTTTCATAATTTAGAATAGAGGAGAGTGTTGTACCTTGGGACACTGCTAATTTCTAAGAATCTATTTTTATCAGCCATGTTTCTGTAATCTCTAATAGTAATCTTCACCACTAAATGGTGCCATAGTAAAAATCATCATAAAATGAGTAAAATTGACGATTGGAGCCCGTGTTTGAGTGGTTGTCTTTTCTGGCGAGTTATCACATTTGGAGATTGTTCACTGCGAGCGATTATTAGCTGCACGTTAATTGTTTATTAACACGCTTTTATTAGCTTCACCTGTATGTATGTATGTATGTATGTATGTATCTTGTAACGGAATCTTGCAGCTCAAATTTCGCCCACTTCCTGCGATCGGATTCTTTTGAAATTTGGCACGCGACCTCAGACCCGATGACAATTCAATATTCTATACTCAAATTAATTAATTAACTCTTTTAATTGTTAGTTTCCTCCAATTTTAATCAATATTTTGGCATAAATCCAACAATGTGAAAAAGGAAAAATTAAAAAAAATACATTAAAAAATGCTCGTAAAAATTATTTTAAAATATCATCAAAAACCTTCAATTTTTCTGCATCAGAGGAAATTTGTTCCAATGTTCCAAGGTAATTAGAATATGAAATGTAATTGATTTTAACTAATTTCATGCCAAAATTTAGGCGAGCCTTCAATTGGAAATTCATTGCTGATCAGACAGACCATTGTTGAACAAAACTTTTATTCAAATGCATCTCAAATTTTCAAAATAATATAAATATGATTTCCGCAAACATACATCGATGACTCACAGTAGCTTCCCATCGGGGTGCCCTTGTCTTAACTTTAAGCTATTACCTCGCACTCGTTTTATAAATAATTTCGTCGCCTGATAATTCTCCAACATAAGACTAAAAAACAGAAAAATAAAATAATAGTTTAAAAAACTAAAAAAAGCACGCTTTCGTAGCAAAATGAACTAAAAAGTGAAAAATGATTTTTGGATAATAGTAGTTGACCAGTCACTTAATTTTAATGTAATACAAAAAAGCGTGGGGGGCTTCTTATCAGTTGTCTTGAATTTCTTCCATTTGTTGTCCAAGCAAAAATGTAAATAGACAGCACCCCACGCTTTTTTGTATTACATTAAAATTAAGTGATTGGTCAACTACTATCATCCAAAAATTATTTTTCACTTTTTAGTTCATTTTGCTACGAAAGCGTGCTTTTTTTTAGTTTTTTAAACTATTATTTTATTAAATAAAATATCACTTACGACTAATATGGCGAAACACGAAACTTGGCTATGGTAACCCTTGCTACGCAACAATGAAAAATCCGATCCAAAATGGCTAAACTTAAGCTGATGCGTCTGCCTATCTATATAGCGGCACTACTGGAGTTAAGGGATAATACACTGGAGTTGGGTTAAAACTTAAACTACCAAAGTATCACCAAACAGGCAATTGCTGCTTTCAAATGCAGAAGAGTAGAAGCCATTTTCAACCCGTCATACCTTGACGGGCGGCTTTCTAGTTATTAAATATTCATGATTTAATTCACTACCATGAAAAAAAAATTTTTTGTTTTCTGGTGCGAAATTGATGGCTGTTCCCTGAATCATGAATACTTTTCCATAGTACAACAGGATGTGTCCCAAGGTACAATAGGATGTAGTATCTTGGGACAGCTTGGAACTTTTACTTTAAAAATGACTGGCAACATTTTGTTTTCAAACTGTCTGAATTTTTTAAAAAATATATATTGCATAGAAGTATGTTGAGGTATTTTAATGTGACTTTTAGATTTTAAATTTGTTCCAAATAATTGACGTTATAAATTAAAATATGAAAAGTGTCCCAAGGTACAACACTCTAACCCATATACTTACAAACTTTTACTCTGTACAATTAATTTGCATTACAAAAGCCAACGATTACAAATAACCATACATGTTTTACGAATATTGCCAATAGTTAAGAATATATTTATACTGGTAATAAAATCCAGTATTAATCTTAAATGCTACATTAATTCCTATATAATCTCTAAATTAAGCAGTAAATGATGGGGAAGGAACGAATTTTTTTTTCTATCATTAATTTTGTATGCATCCAAATCTAATTAATGTACACTTTTTATCTTACATTTTCCGCATTTGAACGCATTTCGAAAGAGTTTTAATTTTTTTTTAAATTGAAAATAGCGAAAAGTAAATTTTTGACAGTGCGTCACTGCTCATGTATAGTGGGAATAATGAAACGCTTTAAAATATGTGCATGCAGTTTTCACTCAAAACAGTTTGCTTATTAAAAAAATCTTGATTAGTAGGATGCAAAAAAGGAGATGCATAAAAATACAAAATGGTAACGTCTATAAATGGCAAAAATGGAACTTGATAATTTTCACCCAACTTTTATTTTTTAGTTTTGAAGTTTTAATTCAGTTTTGTTCAGTTCAAATAAACAGAACGTCAGGGTCTGTAGATGAAATGTTTTGATTTATAAGTTCCCTCCACTCAAGTATGCTGAATTTTAGTTTTTTCATTCAATGTTTTTTTTTTTTAATTTAAATTTCATTGTATTGAGCATTTTGCCTGTCTGACAAGTTTTTTCGTATTTTTAGTCCTCATGGAAGCAAATTTGTCAATTTATGAATGCAATGATAAATTCATAACAAATGCAGTTTTTAATATACCATTTCACTTGTAAAGAGCAAAAGTAGTTCAAAATTTGACAAAATAAAATGCTGGCTACGAAAATGCCATAATAATACTGATCCTTTTTATACATATTATAAATTGTATTCAAAATATTGGTGGAATTTTTGTTTACTGAAACAAAGTGCCTTATCGTGTTACACTTCACAATTTCTCTTAAGCCTTAAATCTCAAACTGCTTAATTTCAGGGTAGTCTTGCATATTCACTTAGATCATCCAACACGAATAATTTTAAGTAGATAAAAAATGGGGTGATTACATATGATAAAGCAAAAAAGTTGATTTAAATGACAGCAAGAGTATGTCGGTTACTTCTCAACTGCTAACCGACGCATGCTTTTCTCTTTGATCTAAATAACATGATAATGTAAAACTATAGATTAACTAAACTGAAAGTAAATATATGTCGGCTAATTCTTAACTACTAACCGGCGCTTACTTTCCCCTTCAATCTAAATAACCTACTTTCAGAATAACCCATTTTGCTTAATTTGATTTATTTTCATTTTCTGATTCGAAAGTGAGTTTAAAACATTCGAGGGGGGGGGGGCGGAATGCATGGATTCTGAAGTGATTCACCAAGCTGAGCTATAATTCATACTGGTAACTATCTTGTAGCGTCTTGTAATAAAAGAACTTTTCTTTTTATCTTTACTTTATTTAGGTCTCTTAAATGGTGAGACGATTTAGTTCCGGTGCTTCCACTTTTTTTTCTCAAGTACCATTTTGGCCTGTGTTCCACTTGTGATCTATATCGAAGCTTGCACAACTATCGATCGGAACATTTTATTGTGACTCGAGTCACGCTAATGTAGATGACCCTTTTCGCTCTGAAACTTCGACTTCTTTTCCAATCGCTTCATTTGTGGATTTTCCAACCATAACACTTGCGTGAAGCTTTGACAGTCTAGAAAACGAGCTAGTTCTTGAATTGATGACATCTTTTGTTTTGATGTTAGAAAGTGAGTGGAGATCGATGGTTAGTTCTTCTGATGCTAAGTGTACGAGGCTTGAAAAGTAATTGAAGTTCAAGTCCTAGAAATGTATTCTAAACCAATCATGTTTACTATTCCCTAGATAAACTTTTTTTTTTCTTGTTCTCGACTATGATTTATTATATTTACGAAAATGAATTTTTTATAGACTTCCTAAACGCTCAACTTGTTTTAACTGCTTAGCTCATATTATTATGTTTATTTTGACTGTCTTGCCACTGTAATCTAATTTTCTCGGTAGTGTTGAATATTTTACAACAAATACGAGTAAATAAATAAATCACTCTCAAAGCCTAAGAATTTTAAAACTTTCGAGCTATTAACTAACGTAGTTACCCTTTCAATATATCTTTTACTGATGACCTTGACAATATCTAGTTCCCAGCGTTCGAAATCGGAAAGTGATAAAAGTCAAAACTATTGTTACCCTTTCGAGGATATGTCATGTAGATCGAGTTCGAATTGTCCTAATTACTACCTGCTGATACGCAGCCGCGCAGGATAAAGAGGTTCGAAAAATACCAATTCGAATCTTGATTGATCAAAAAGAAGGCTACCAAAGTAGGTGGAGTTAGAGCCAAGGTTGTAGATTGCGTTACGAAGACAGGTTTTTTAAGAGTCGAAGGTGATTGTTTTAAAACAAAGAATATTTTGGTGGAATCGTTTTCATTATGATCGAAATTCACTTTTTGTTTCTCTGTAATTCCAGGACATTTATTTTGTTTTACCCTCACCGTCGTGCTTCGCTGTTATCATTAGAAATGGGTTTCACTTGTTTGCTTTAACGAGAGTGAAGTCACGAATTTGTATCAACTAAATGAGTTGTGCAGAGGATTTGTAAAATTAGCCGAATCGATGTCGAGGTAAAAAATATTTCGCTAAAGTCGTGATTTGTGAGGAAAATTTGCTTTAAATAATGAATATTATTAACGGTTTTTTTTAAAGATTTGCTCCCATTCTTTTCTTGAAACATATTTTTGAAGCATGCCATTTGCATTTTGAAAGCAAGAAATATAATTACGTTTCCAAACTGTTTTAATATGAAGCTTTCTTTACTCCAGAGCTTAACAGGAATTTAAAAAAAAGACTACTACTGCCGTCTAAGTGCAAAAGACGTATCTGCATCTGAGTTCAAAATGAGAAATTAAAAGTTTTTTGCCTCCTTGTATTCCATAAAGATGCAACTTCTTTTTCAGCTTTTTTAAATAAATATTTCCCATTCACAAATGACCATAAAACATTGTATTTAGGTGAAATATGTGAAAAAGAAAGACTTGGGGACCATAACTCAGTTTTGATAAAAAGTGCAGGTACGACTTGTGGGCTTATCACGGCAGAATAGTGATAATTTGTATTTCTGTTTAAAGTTTTGTGCCTCCTTGTATTTGATACAGATACAACTTTTTCAGATTTTTTTTTTAAATATTTCTCATTCAGAAATAACCATAAAACGATGCAACTAAGTGAAATATGTTACAAAGATACACTTGGTGACTGTAACTCAGTTTTGATAAAAAAGTGCAGATACGACTTGTGTGCTTATCACGGCAGAATAGTGGCATAATTATGCTATATGAACTTTGTTACTACTTCATCTATTTATGTCATGTCATAGGAGTGGTGGATATTTTTTTTTAAATCATACTCACCAGACCTAGGCATAACTGGCAACAGTGTTTATTGAGCAACCAATATATTTCAGAAAAAAATTTAAAACAATTTAAATCATTGGCAATAATTTCAATTGTTGCGTTATGAAGTCTAGGAAAGAAGTTTCAGTGATCACCACTCACATCGGAATTGGATAAGCGCAGTGGGGCAATTAGGAGAATTGGCCAGTCCAGCTCTATGAAAATGTTCAATAAGACAGTCATGTGGAAAATGCAGAAATTTTATTTTTTATTTTAGGTTGCATTGTTTAATTTTTGAGTTAAAAGGGAAATCTTTCTGTTGTAGCAATAAATAGGTAGTAGAGTTAGGGAGCTATGAGGAATAATCAAACTATTAAATGATCACACCTTTTTTTTATTACTTCAACAGTGCTTAAACTATTGAGAACTAAAGGATAAGAAAGAAGTTAGTTGCATAAAAAAGGGAGCTGGTTATAAATTATGTCACTTTTTTTTTTTCAAAAAAGCTGGCCACCTCTCTGTGTCACAAAGTATCACATTTTTCGCCTTACCCCTCCCAAGTATGATTGTCCATGCATACGGTTAAAAATTCCTTTTAATCCAAAGAGTCCCCGATCACTACAATTACTCTATAATCAATCATTTGACTGTTAAATCAATCGAAAGAGTCAGAGGAAAGCCGGTCATTCAATCAAGGAAACATTTGAAAGAATCAATTTATAACTGATGACTTGAATATAAGTCATTCGAATCATTCGATAAGAGACCATTTGCAAAAATCTCTCGTAAGTGATCCCTTAATGATTTGGATCATTCGATTATAAAAGAACCCAACTTCTTTTTTTTCTAAATCGCTTTGCAGAGTTAAAGTATTTCTTTTCCCTATTGTAAATATTGTCGTCTTTTTTTTTTTTTTTTTAGTAGTGTCATAAATTTGTTTACATAAAAGTAACGACAACATTTTTCATTTTAGTTCATATACAGTGCTCATTCTGAACAATATATTGATACCTAATAAAGTAAAATCTTGTTTTAACGAAGAAACCAGTGAAATCATTTCGGATTAACGAAATTTCGTTATAGAGATGTTACAAATGTTGACATGGTTCGCATGTAAATTGAATCGGGGATTAACAAAGTCTTTGCTATAACAGACTTCGCAATAATGGATTTGACTGTATATTTATTTTTTTTTCCTTAAAACTATCTTAGTTCAAACCTTTTTTCATTTTTCTCGATAAGTAGCACTGTTGTCCCAATTCTCCTAAGCGTATGATCCATTTTGATAATTAAGCAGGGATAAATATTCATTATTTGTTTTCCTCAGGTATCATTTATATTATTGTAAAAGTTATTTGCTTTTTTTTTATGTCTACTACTAAATTTCGCATTTCCAAACGTAAGAAACTTAATCTACAAGTGCTTACAGCATAATGCCAAAAAGCGTTTTCTTTTCTTTCAAACTAGATAATTGTATTGAAATTAAGATTTATTTTAAATATTTAGTAATCATTAGACTCCTGGTGTTAAGATTTAAGGAAGCTCCATTGCAAAACAGACATAAATATTTCTAATCATTATTTATAAATATTTAACTATATTATTTAGTATTTTTGTATGATGATATGACTTAGTGATGCCTTTGTTACCAAATCTACAATGGTCTACTTCATGTGACATTATCCGAAAGATCGTTGATTCGTTGAAAGTTCAACATACCAGGAGATCTGAGTAGGGATCTTGTCATGCAGCTAGAAACATACTCGACATTTGTAATGCAAAACTGCCGGGTTTACTCTCTTAGTATTTCTACCGAATTTTAAACTTGCGATTTTTATGCAAGGAAATCTTTAATAATTTACACAATATCGCGTATGCTGCTGTTGAATAAAGCATTTATAAAACGAATTTTTGAAGAACAGTTTTATTAATGACTGATTGCTTATGGAACAGTAAAATCTGGTATAAATGCATGAAGGAATACATTATGCATCAAGAAAGAGCTATTTGTTAAGGAATTTCAGTCTAAGAATACGATATTCATGCTAGTCAAAAAGGTTGCGACTTGAACGCGAGGAAGATTTCGCGATTTTTTCTGCTTTTGACCCACGACTATTATGTGAAGACATCTATAAGACAGTTAACTTAGTACTTATATGTTCAAACATCAACAATGTAATTAAATTGCTTTTACTTGCAAGATACATGAGTTAACGCACACATTTTTCTATGTGTACGAGTATTGAGAGAGTGGGACTAAATACAGTAGTAAACATAGTATTTATGTGCTGAAGTACAACAAACTAGCCAAATCCGAGCAGAGCATCAGTGAAGGTTGAAAGAATGTGAGCTACTAATCAAATCCAGTCAAACATTCTAAAAAGTTCAATGGCGGTTTGTTTATATTTAACTGTTGCCACTTGACGATACGTAATAATCCCAAATCCTGTGCAACGTACCTTAGCGTTTTTTTTTCTTCACAAAGATGTAATTGAAACTCATTTTACCTGTTTGATACAGGGATTATTTCACAATTTGTTCTCCTTGTGGTACTAATACTGGTAAAAACAACTACTACAACACTAAAACAACACTAAATACATCATCAAACAAAACATTTATGAACTAAAATATCATCCAATGTGTTTGAAACTATTCTTTAAATCGAAAGTAAACATTTTGCTTCTACAGTTGTGTTCATTTGATATCTCGGTCTTGTTTAGTAACACTTTTACCTTTAAAATCAGCAGGAGAAAATGTTAAGTACTTAATTGTTAACAATCCAGAAGCTATTTCTATCAAAACTTTAATAACTACCTTAGATTATATCAATTCAAATTCATCACGACAAATACTTTTGGTTTCCGCATATTTAGAACAGTTATTCTTATCCGAAAACAAAAGTGGTTTTTACTATCATTTTAAAAGAATATATTTCACATCATATTTACCATTTTTAAATTCCGAGCGCATGAGTTCCTGTTTCTAATTTCGAATGTATGTGTTCTATATTGATTCTTCCGATAGCATTCAGAGAGCGCAAAAGAATAAAATCGTTCTCTTCCTTCTTCTTTAATACAGAACACTACAAAAGTACCCTGAGATGAAAGGATATTATGTTAAAAGTGAAGCGGAATGTTTTTCTCAACTTTTTAAGTGAAAAAAAATGAGAACATGTGTGCTGTAACAATGTCATGAACTTTCTTTTGTTCAGCATCCGAGTTTCTTGATTATATACTGCCGTGTGATTGACAGTTAAGAAATCGAAAGTAATTGAAACGTCTTTCTGAAGATCGTTAACATTGCCGTACTTTATCTAATTACTTCAGCTGTTTTTTAACTGTTCATTGTTAAAAAAGAAGGTAACACTTGTTTCAAAAAAGTAACTTGCTGTTAATTCTTCTTGCTTCAAGATAGTGAATGTCTTGAAATAACTAAGAAAAATGCGAGTTTCAATTTATTTGCAGAATAAGTAGAGCAATTGAAGGGTTTGCAGGAACAAAGAGTTAACTCCATTTTTTGATTGTTGGGAAATATCCTGGAGTTTACTGCATGTTGCCTCAAGCGAATGAAGCAGTTAACTCATTCTAACGAATAACTTCAGAACGATCAACCGGATATAACTCCATTTTTCGGTCGTTTTGTTCTACAAGGGGCTGTACCCCTTCAATTGCTTATTCCATCATTTTATGCGAAACGGAATGGTTTTACAGGAAAATGGTACCTGTGTTATCTACATAAAGATCTCCCAGAAGCCAGTGCGGTTTAGTTTAGAAAAAATTGAAAAAATTAATGCCTCTAGTGTATTAGCTTAAAATTTTAGACTTTTTACTTTCATTTTTACAATTTTGAAGTGACTATACTCAATACTCTTCTGTCATGGTTTAGTAACTGAGAAAAATAATTTTGCTTTCATTAAGATTTTTAAAAATTACAAAACAGCAAAAAGCGAACTTAAACGCGTTGACTTCTAAGTAACTGAACTGGCACTTAAATAATTGCATGAAAAAATATTCCACGATAGAAATCAGTTGAAGCAAGTTTAAATGTATGAAAAACATTTGTAGTGTATAGCTGTAATCGTATCTGTGTAAATATGTAGATCTTCTATTTATTTATTGAGCAATCACGATTGCTTATTGTTCTCACTTGACTGTTTTGATGTCCTATCATTTTATTTTCCCACCGCCACCCTCTGCACCATCACCGTCGACCGGGTCCTCACGATGCTCTGCCTATAGCGAAAGCCGTCTCCAGGTTGCATCCATGTCCTACACACACGCGCATACATACACAACTACACACACACACCCCCACACACAAACACACACGCCTACATACACACACTCGTGATTGCGAAAAACATAATTTGAATTCAAGATGTCAAAATTCAAATTATTTTAATTTTATTTAAATGCGAACGCTTAAAAAACTGATTCTAAAAATATTCATAGAACACGCAAATAGTTAAATATATTTTTTTTTTATTGCTTTATTCCGGCAACCATTATTTGTTTTGCTCAGATATTGAGCTTCATTCTTCTTTTTTTTCTATTATTTTTATCATGCTTATAATTCATTTTATTCAATAAAATTATTTTTCTTTTCAACCAAAACAATCTTTCCATATTGATATTGAAAATTGTCTTTTTTTGTAAGACAAACGAAATTTTTATTTTCCTTCTTTAGTTTATTAAATTAAATGCCCAAATTTTTATTAAGTATACAAGTAGCGTATTTCAATAAACAAAAAAGAAATTATGTTCCGTAATATTCCGTTATTTATGAAAGCTAAAATCAGAATATTTTGAAAAATGTCATTAATTTACGTAACTAACATATTGGATACGTAAATAAAATGTCCTGCTTAAATGTATTATGTTTCAAACAAAAACAATATGAAAAAATGCGAGTAAATTAATTATGCACACAGATGTCTTCCCATTTTCACGAATTTAAAGGTAAAAAAAGCATTTTTTCACATGAAAAAATGTTCTCCTTACTAAAATTCAATATAAAAAGATCTATTTTGGTAAAACTAAAAAAATAAAAAGTAGCCTCTTTTTCTTTCAGTCAGGAGTACTGAACAGCAGCTTTCAAAGTAAAGGACAATAGGGCAATGTATATAGGTTTCTTTACATTAGATATAAAACTATATATGAATCTATGTGATTATAGCATTATTTTTCTTACAATTTTTAAAAATATAATAAAGCATCTTCTTTCTTTTAGGCATGAAAAGAATGGAGTTTGATTTGGCGCAACATGTTTCCTTATGATCTCCAGCAGCAGTTGTGGCCCTAAATTGTTTGAGAAGTTCCTTCAAAACGTCATCACGAGTCCTAAATCCTTGTGGGAGTCTGCACCTGGAGGAACAATGTCTTCCTCCGATGCGACAACGTACCTGAATACAGTCAAGTGGGGCGACGAGGGACATTACTTGAAGGAATTTACGAGCAAGTTCAAACTGCCCCAGGTTGCCAAGATTATCAAAGGCCAACACCAGAATCTTGGGGTGCCAACACTGCCTTCTCCGAATCTCAACCAAGTGATATTCCTCTCCTCCGCTGGAACAAAGCTCAAAGTAATTGCCCAGTGTGTGAAATTCAAAGATGCTGGTCGAAGGATGGTGCCAGTTGGATCTAAATTGGCAGTTCCCGAAAATTACGACGGATGGTTTGAAATACTTTCAGAAGACGGCCGGGCCGTTCGTTGCATTGAAAGCGTAGCGGAACTGACTAGAAGAAATCCCAAGTCTTGTTTAGTTCGAGACAGCATTAAAGTGAACCTGCCAAGACCTGATGATGTAGACTGCGTCTGGGACAAGACTCGAACTATATCACCTGGGGAAGTGCTCTCGCTTGGAGAACTTGCTACTGGAAGCTCACGTGGTAATCGCGGCAGTGGAAAATATCTCAGCTGTGTGACATCCTTTGGCGATACTGTATACTTACCCCTAGAGCTTCGTGGAAAGTTTAGTACTATAGCTGGTGAAGATAATATCTCGGGCGTGCATACCGTTAAAACACTGATGTCGAAAAGATTTCCTCTGATGGTCCGACTCGTGCACGGTAAACCACCCGTTGGTGTGAAAACAGGATCTCAATTTGTGCATGAGATGCGACTGTATTCCTTGATTGAAGAAGAGTGTCTTGTTGCCATGCCTTTAACAAAAGATGTGGGTGTCGTTCCCCTACCACCAAATGCCGCGCTTAAAATCCTAGCTCCTAAAAATTCGGAAAGCCTCGTAAAACTGCCAGAACATACAGCTCTTGCCAACAAGTGCCACACTTTAATGGCTGAAGTTTCTGGATGTATACAAGTCTGCGATGTCAACTCTGTCCGCGAGATAAAAAATCTGCCTCCCTCTCCTCAGTACGTCTACACGAGACGACAAGCTCCTAACACCTATCGCACGGTTCCTCTGGTCAAACGCAGCGCATCCGACCCTCAAGGCACCAATATGTCCGGAAGACTTCATTTAGAGCGAGGGCTATCTACTCCAAATGATTCTTCCCTTCCTTTTAAAGAGGTTTCGGATGATTTTTCCGACTCCGATGACCTTAGATACGATGAAATCGACCAGATTTATGATTATGTGAGAGGATTTGCTCCTCTGCCGGTGAATATCAAAAATGAGTTTTCAGCTTCTGAAGAGCATAAATCTCAGCTTTTGCCACAAATTGCCGTAGATAGTATAAACGGTAAATCAGGAGACAGAAAACCTCCTGAACCTCCTCCAATAGAGACGATTCCCGCTAGGAAATCTAGCAATGGAACTGTCAAGCACCATCAAACGCCGCACAAAATCACCGTTAGCATTGTGAATCGAACGCCCACCATCAAAACCAAAGATATGTTCTTCCCAAATCGAAGTCAGAAGACAAGAAAATCAGCTGACGATCACATATATGAAAAAATAGAGAAAAGGAAAAGTGGGCTGAAATTAGTGAAAGTATTTGAAACGCCTGGAAGAACACCAATGCGTTCCAATAGCGCTAGCAAAATTTTCCAAAATGGCACTCAGAATGCTAATTGCGATAACAATAATAATAACAAACTCCCCTACAAACGACAGAGCCAATATCAATTGCACGTCAATCATTCCCAAAACCATGTGAATGGCAAAACCAGGTTTCAAAAGAATAATAAAAATTCTTACGCTCACAAAGATCTATCTGGTGTCAATCGGAATAACAAATCTCAAAAGTCGTCTTGGGTGAATTGTGGCGTCAAAACTATAGCGACTTCTCCCCTATTCCATATCCGATACAAGTCTCTAACTGATCTACTTATGGACACAAAAAAATCTAGCCCTGACTCTAGTAATACGTCTTGTGGCAAAAAGATTCAAGGCTCAGCTGGATCCTCCTCCACTATTTCATCGAAAAACGATAATGATAACCAAGACAATCAGTCGGACATCCTCGAGGAGGCACAAAAAAATGCTAGAAACGGCCGTAGGTTGTCCAGGCCAAAATCTTTGTCGAATCTGGTTGGGGACATAACGCCAAAGAGGAGACTGGACAATCATAACTATTACAATCTCGTGCAGAATGATCTCATAAAACCACCAGAACTAAATTGTTCTAAATTTTATTCCATGCCTGACTCTTCGCGATACGCTAAAAACCACTATGGAAATTCCCATCATGCAAAGAAACTTGGAACATTGTATTTATGAAATGCTTCCTAAATACATTTTGGTCACGATCAGCTTTATTATAAAAGCAAATGTGCAAAATTTTTCATCCTTTAGCCAAGCTGTTCAGTATACGTGATGTCCTTTGGTGATAAACGTCAATATTTTTTTCTTAATTTAACCTGATAAGTGTCGTCAAAATATGAAAGTCTTCATGTTTTCCATTACTTTTCCAATGCCATCAGTGTATTTTCTTTTGTTCGTATTTGTTGCGTTATTGACTATTGATGATGAGGGTGAAATCAATTAAAAAACCAGTCACATAATTTGATCCGCTGTGATATTTTCACACTCAGCCAGCTGTTTATGTGTGCTACTTCAACAGCAGAATATGATGTAGTGTAGAAAACTATAATGATGATTAATTGTTATTATTTTATAATAAAGTGCGTAATATATGTACATTGGTTTGATTCTTTTCAATCACAATTTTTACACAAATGTTTTTAAATTTTTTAAAAGTGATGAAAAAAAGGGAATCAGAATGCAAATTTTGGAAATACTGTGTTATCAGTTTCTATTGTATCTGTTGTGAAAACCCATCAAATTAAGCAAAGGACAAATTACAAAATACTTAAACTACAAAATACATCTCGGAACAGTATTAATCTCATGCTTATGTCCACGATTTCTGGCAGGCGGTGCAAGAGGATGTACTTTCATATCCTAGCTTTTAAAAATAGCTAAAAGAGGAAAAGTTACAAAATACTTAAAAAAGACTGCAAAATGCATCATGAAGACTATTAATCTCGCGTTTATTAAATGAAATTTTTTTTTGACAAAAATAAATCTCAGAATTCGCTTTAAAATAAACAAACAAAATATAAAAATAATAATAATGTTAAAAAAATAATTAAACAGTTTTAAAACAATAGTAAATTAAATTCGGTTGCAGCCGCCTATATATCATTCTGAAAGCACCCATGACTGCGGCTGAATAAATGTTGCGCCAATCATAACACCCACTAATTCTTTTGCTGTCAAAATTCTTGTGATACTGTTCTTATTTTAAAAATTCAAATTGGAAACGCACTTTTTGCTTCATAATAGTTATTAATCCAGCAGTTAAGAGTTCTTACCATTCTTCTCACTTAAACTACATGCTAAATCGGCAGAGAAATGTCAAAGCAAAGAAGGCGATAAAAAGCCTTAACTAGCAACAATGCTTCTATTTTATGGAACTTGAGCATTCGTTAGAAACATGCTCAAGGATCCTAGTTTATAAAAACCTTACATTTTACAGAGCAAAAATATTCGTTTTTCAAAAAATTGATTTCAAATTTAATGTTTTCTGTTTTATCTATGAATTCTATCCTTTTAGAAGAAGATGCAATGAAATGTTAGCTTACCTGACATTCTGACAAGTTCCTCTCAGCATGGTTGCAGGGTCTTGAAATGGAAAATGTATTCAACAGCTCAATTCAAATCACAGTCAAATTTCTGCCACTATCGTCAAGAGCCTCATATAACATTTCATGTGAAAAAATAAAATTAACTAAAATTGGAGACAATTTATTATTATGATTATTTCTAAAAATTTAAACATCAGCAGAACTGAAATTTAATAAATATATGCCTCAGTTGCCAAATCGATTAACTCCACTTTAAAAAAAAAATCCCCATTTCTACTTTAATAGTGCTTAATCAATGCTAAGAATGGGAATTTATATTAAACTTTTGGTTCAGTACATTTCTGATCCTGCGATGGCAGAAAATGTAACACGAGGGCCCGTTCACTCCTATGGATAACACTATCTTCTGCATCACGTTTCTCAACATTTTGTTTTATGGAGTTAATCGATTTAACAAGTGAAGCTTCCAAATATGTCTGGAAATACCTCAAGGGCAACAGATAACACCCTTATTTAAACCTAGTTGCTATACTTCAAAAAATAATTCATTTTAAGAAATAAGATAATTGGCCTACATTTTTCCCGCAAAAAAGTAATTTAGTTGTTGGAAAAAATTAAAACTAGTCTTCATTGTACGATCCAACAAGTAAAAACGGCTATAAAATATTCTGGACTGCAGTAGGACTGCTTCATTTTGCATGTTTAGAAGCAAATAATGTATATGAATTCGAATTTTAACCGATCTTAAAACTTTAAAGCTAAGTATATAAATTGATACAATCACAAAAACATTATATGTTAAAATGATTGAAGTTATCTATTTTCTAATGATTATAAGCATTATACCTGAATAAACCAATAACGAATGCAAAAGTTAATTTTGAACGTTTTTTCCTGATAATATTTTTTTGTAAAATCTGAAGTAGACGAAGCAGTTTTTGATTGTTTCAGCAGAAACGCAGTCCCTGATTCGGAAACTGATAGCATTAAATGATGCGATAATCTCATACAGTGTTGAATTTAACTTACATATGAATCGACAAAATATCATGATTGAGTGATTTTGATGACATTAAGCAATTGATAACCTAAACCGTGATCACATTATGCGATATATATATATATATATATATATATATATATATATATATATATATATATATATATATTTATTTATTTATTTATTTATTTATTTATTTATTTATTAGTGCTTTATTAGAAAAACATGAAAAACATGTTTGAGAAAACGCATCCTTAATTTAGATTTTTCCGCACTTACTCATTTTACGTGTTTTGTAGCTATAAAACCGATTTCAGCAATACTAATTCTGATATTCCTGTTAGAAACTTTGTCATCAGTCGTCACTTTCGCTGTAACATTTTTAAAAATTATTAATTCATTAAATATGTTTATAAATGCGAACTAAATTTATAAATACGTTTGATGTTCCAAAAAAGAAAAACAATTAACGGGAACGCCATTCCAACCCAATCCTTGTAAAGGGTGTCCCAAAATTAACGCAAGATTTGAATTTGCCGCCATTTTTGCAATAAATTGTGGGCAATCTTGAAAAAAAATTCGCAGCTGAGGGTCTAGGGTTATTACAATGGGAGCGTTTTCGATTCTAGAATGCATTTTCATTATCGAACAATTATTTGAAAAATAACGAAAGTTTGGGCGGGTCAAGCAGTTTACTGTTATTGGCGCTCGATATCGCAATTAGGTAATGCGCTGGTGGTTGTGGGATTGCTGACATAGACGTTTGACTTCAAATAACCCCATAGGGAGAAGTCTAATGATGTAAAATCACACGATCTAAGGTACAATTCATATCACCGAAATGAGAGAATACATGAACAGGAAATTCCTTATGCAGTGATTGAATTGTTTCGCTGGCTGTATAATAGCATAACACTCCATTTTTACTAACCCTAAACTCCCAGCTGTCAAATTGTTCTTTTTCCGTGGCTGTCAACAATTCACAGCAAAAATTGTGGCAAATTCAAATCTTGCGTTAATTTTGGGACACCCTTTATATCGTCGATTTCGAAGAGGTTTTGTGCTTGAATTGCTTTTCTAATCCAAAAGTAGGCGAATTAAAATGCGATTTCTTGGTGATACTAAATTAATAGAAATGTTAGGAAGAAATTAGTTACTGCATCATTGTGAAACAGTGGGAGCATTACAATTTTCAGCTACAGTCGTGCAATCCAAGAGGCGAATGGGAGGGGGTGGATCAATAAGAAAAATCTTCATCCCTAACGTTTACAGAATAAAACATATAGAACGTGGGAAAATATATCATAAAAGTGTGTGTATGCAAGTGTGTAAATATAAGTTTTTATTTTACATTAAATTTATTTTAATAGCTCAAACATTTTTTAAACAATGTATAAACATTTTTTGCAGTTAATCATAGTACAAGAAAGCATTTTCGAATAAGTAAAATACCAAAAACGTAGATTTATTTTTTTTATGCAAAGGAAACATAATTTATTCAATTGCACATCACTAATTAACATGCAGAATCGTTGACAGTTGTAAGCGATCATTGCCTTGAAGCTGTTTACCAGACCGTGAAATTTTGAGCTTCGTCATCTGAAGACAATGGTTAAGTATGTGCCAGTCAGTATGGTGGTTTT
Organism: Uloborus diversus; assembly: GCF_026930045.1. Classification (NCBI taxonomy): domain Eukaryota; kingdom Metazoa; phylum Arthropoda; class Arachnida; order Araneae; family Uloboridae; genus Uloborus; species Uloborus diversus. The sequence continues at coordinate 12,281,448 of NC_072740.1, forward strand.
TCTTCTTTTTCTCGGCATTATTATTTGCTTTTTGTTTTAGAACCCATCCCCGAAGTTTAGAAGTTTTTCAGGGTGCGGCAAAACAATATGGGCAAGCCAGTTTTAAAATAACCTTATTAAAAATAAATAAATAACAAATAATAACAAATATTAAGAAGATAAGAGCTTTGCTAATAAATAGTTTGATTGTTTTCAAAGTGACCGCCTTTTGTAGAGATGCAAAGACATAACTGCTTAGTGAAATGAAATCGTCAACTGTAAGCCACAAGTCTTCTACCTTAAACCTATAACATTTCTACCGAAGCGATTACTTCAGGGAGTCCAAACTTTTGTGTGATTTAGGACAGACCATAGACTCTAAATAGACCACACATCCATAGGATTGGGATCTGGCGAGTAGTGTGTTCCCTTTATAAATGATATCATGTCCGGAAAAATGAGTCTTGCACCACTCTTATGTCTTTCTGGACTACTGAGCTCGTGCGGAATTTCGTTGAACTGTCCAGCTAATATTGCCGAAGTGCTTTTTAGCACACGGAAGTACAACAGCTTTTAAAAGGCCCCACTGGTACACTTTTCATTCATTTGCTCTCATCCACAAAAACTAGATGTGTTTTTTTTTAGCTTGCAATGGTTTAGCCTCAGATCAAGTCCGATTATAGAATTTGATGCGATGTTCAACAATTTGTAAGAGGCTTGGAGACTGCACAGACCAATAAAAAGCTTCTCATCAGTGAAGGTAATCCGTGCACTCACATACGGCCCATCTCAAAAGTTTTGAATATCTTTGGAGCCGCATGAGTCAGTTTTCTTCAGAGAAAGGATGAACGTTTTGGAACTTGTAAGGCTTTAGTCCGAAGTCTGTTTTTGCCATTAGCCACACTGATCGGTCACATATTCTCAATTCACGAGCGACCTTTTTGGTGGAAACCCGTGAATTTCATTGAATTCAATTTTTCGATGGCTTTACTTTTAATTGAAGTTTCCGCTATACGTTTCTGTCCACTTCCTGGAGATCGACCATCGTTTCAGAGTTCTTTGAAACGGCAGTTTACATCAGACACTGTTTGCCGAATCACATTAAGCAAACAAACTATCATTTTCATTGCTTAAACAACCCTAAAACAGCAGATCTTTCGCTTGACCTTGTAAAAAAGTCAAAAAAAAGAAGTAAACTAAGAAATACTGTATAAAATATTTTCTTATTAAAATGGCAGACATAAGAAAAAAATAAATTAGTTAACTTTTATTTCATGAGGCCAACTTTCTCCGAGAATTTTTTTTTCCGCACCTTGTACTTTTCTAAAATCCTCAACATCAATGACTAACATTTTTAAAAAATGCATGTACAAAATCAGAGTTTTGATGAAAAGAAACGTTTCATCAACGATTTGTGCTTCAATAATGACTTATTTTTACTCGTTCGTATTTTTCTACTGAAACGACTTTTTTAACAGACTACATGAAAATTGTTTTCTCTTTTTCCAGGAATGATGTCAAATTTTAGAAAAGGGGTCAAAAAAGTTAGTGGCTAAAATACATTTAAGTACGTGTACGAGTATTAGCAAGTTCTTGCGTTCTAAGTTGGAGGGCATACCTGGTTGAAATTTGTTAAAATTATCTAAATACCTTATTAACGTCACAAGATATTTTTTTTGCTGCATTAATCGTTACTCTGTTCCTTCTCCAAGTTTTTTTACTGCTATTCTATACCTTCACCACACTTATTAATAGAAACCACAGGTATTTTTCGTCCGTTGTTTAGGCGAAGGAAAAATAAGTAAAACAAATTCAGACAATGAGAACTGAATCACTCTTTTGAAGATCGTAGGAAGGGAAGTATCATTAGAAAATACTTAAAATCGTATACACTTTCCTGGAGAGATAAGTAATTCTCTTGTTCTCGTAACTGAAAATTCAAAGGATAAGCCATTGTGATAACTATTCGTTTTTCTCTTTATATTGTCTTAATTTATTTTCCCCCCCTTTTTTTTGACACAGGGTAGTCTAACAAATCTCTTTTTTTTTACTCAATTGTCTTTGTGATTGGTAGATACAGGAAAAAAATTCATGTATAACTTCAAAGTTTTTGATTTAGAAATCTGTAAAACAGTGTATGAATATTGCATCTTTCTATAAAATGAAAAAAATACATAATTGAACGATTCGTGATCAAACTGTAACTCATCAAACACAGAAGAGTACAAAGAGCTGCTGATAATTGTTTCCTAATGAATCAGTAATTTTTAACTTCCTCCCTTTATTAATGTCAATGACTGTTTAGTTTCAATAACTCTTTTTTTTTTCACATCCGTAAGCGTCCTCCAATCCCCTTCCCCACCATGCTTATTTTTCCAATATTACATTACTGTTTGAATCATTCAGTTATAATTTATTCACTATAAGAAAATTTCGAAACATCTCAGAATATTTCTAGCAACGTTCCGGGGCTTTCCACAAGTACCCTGAGGAAAACAAATACAGTGGACGCCGGTTAATTGAATCAGTGGGTAATTGAATCATCCGCTTTAATGAATCAAATCGTCAGAAACAGAACAAGACCCAGCTTCATTGAAATTAGCCGCTTTATTGAATCAGCCACTTTATGGAATTAAAACTGTTTAGAGCAAAGATGATTCATATAAGCGGCGACCACTACATTTTACGAAAATTTGCTTAATGCTACAAGTTGTATGAATATAGACTTTTCAAAGTTGTAAAATATATTTTCAGCTAGCAGTATGAATATATACTCAAGTTATTTATGAATTTTTTTCACCTTCAAGGCTTTTATGGCCCTTACAGACTGACTGAGCTCCGAACGAAGACAAAGTGCAGTTTGTGGATACTGTATATTCACAGGAAATGCAGACAAATAAGCTTTTCTATATTTGCTTGCGATTCTGCCCTCTCTTGGCAATAATTGCTTAAATGCATTTAGAGCCGACCTGGGAAGCCAAGGAAAGTACCAAAATAATGTAAAAGTTTTCTGAGATGGTTCCTGATTTATTCCAGAAATGTGACTGACTGTTATTGGGAAGGTTACTGAATTCTACAGAAGAATTACAGGTTAATTTGAAAATTAAGGCTACAGTAAACACATTTTTTTTTTTTTTCAATTTTTGATCTAGGTACCTAAAACTTTGTGTGCTTGTATATGTACTGTCGAAACGTACAGTACGCGAAACACCAAAACACATACCCAAGATCACATTAATTACAATTCTTTAAATAAAGAAACAGCATTATTCTTACTAGGTGGCATCGTTAAGATGCAGCATTATAACATAAATACAATTGCAAGAGTAGTGCTTTTAAAAGAATTTAAAACTACTCCTTGATCAAATACTGACTCTAAAATTAACCCCCAATAAAAGTTAAAATACATTAGTTATCACACGGCCAGAGTTTCCGCCTATATATATTTACAAAAGCACCAAGCCCAAATAACTCTCTGCTTAAAATTAACTAATATGAAATTTGCATTTTACACACATTAAAATAACATTAGCCTATAACAACATAATACCACGATTTGCACAAATTAAAAAGTTCTCATGTAATACATTAAAACATTACTTCACAGGGGTTGAATTCTACGACGAGGCATCAAACACTAAAAATCTCACACGCTGTACAAAAGGCACCAATTCGACCTTGTTTCAAAGATCTAGCGTAGGCTGAATGATTTGAGGATTCGCCCGCTGCCAGTAGCTCCGAACTCCAATTCCTGCTATCATTTTCACGGGCCAAAAGACTTACAATTTCCAACCATCCGATGCGTTCATTAGCTCCCAGGTCTGGTCCATGGGGCCTCCACTTCCGACACAGCGATGAATTTAGTCTGGTAGAAGACTCTGATAGATTCTTGGTTCACTTATGTGATGCCGAGACTTCACATCTTAGCGAGGAACATTTATCTGCACTTAACCTTGCAAAGGGCCATCCCCACATTCACCATTTTAACGAAACTCGAAAGGCTGTTTCAGCCACGCACGCAAGGCGAGATGATATGCGTAAAAAAAGGAAACTTTAGCTCTTTCGTACTGCCTTATATCCATTGCGTCATTTCCAACTGTTGCCACTACGCTTTTGGGCAGTACAAATGCCCTCCCCCTCAAAAAAAAAAATATATACACAAGTATATTTTTATTGAACAACTCTTCCATTCACTCTAGGCCGTAAATTATAAGGATGCACAACATGTGGGACAAAACGACCTAAGAGACCAGGCATCATTTGGACATCAAGAGGCAAACTCCCAGTTGAATTTCCCTCCTCTTTTGTATTTTCTTGTTGTGTTTGACAACCTTGTTGTGTTCTTGTTTGACCCATATCTGTGGTAGCAGTATCCGGGTCAACTAAGGGAAATCTGGGAGTGGCCAAAGCAATATTCTCTATATGTACCACCCTGACGTAATTTGATTTCTTTGCGTGCCTAATTTTTACCACTACTGGAGAGATAATTTCAGAAATTAGAAAAGGACCTTCATTATGTTTACTCAATTTTTTGAGCGCCCTGGCTTCACAGCTGGATTATACCAAAATATTTCATCCCCTACTTTAAATTGCCGTATTTTACTTTGCCTTTCTCGTCTGTTTTCATTTGTCTCAGCCACATTTTCCAAATTGTGTCTCACTGTGGCGTATGATTCATGCAATTTCTTCAGTAGCTCATTAGCATAATGCATATTATCCGCATAAGAAAAGGGGGTCGCCTTTTCCAGAAACTCATGAGGCAGATTTAAATTTCTTCCATACATCAACCGTGCCGGTGCAAAACCGGTCGACTCGTGTGCAGACGTTCTATACGCCAGGAGAGCAAAGGGCAATTTTACATCCCAGTCATCATTTTCGGAATTTACTATATGCGAAAGCGCATTACCTAACGTTTTGTGATATCTTTCCACGCACCCATTACTCTGTGGTCTCCACGCCAGGGTATCTAATTTTTTTATATTCAAACTCCGGTATACTTCCTTCATTGCATTGCTTAGCAAATTCAACCCCCGGTCTGACAAAAAATTTTTTGGTGTCCCATAACGACTAATGAATTGCATCACTACATCCGCGATGACATCACTGCCTATCGTAGACACAGGAAAAGCATCCACCCACCTTGTAAAATAGTCAGTAAAGGTAATGATATATCTATTACCCCTTTCAGTGACAGGCAAGGGACCTACTATATCGAAAGCGACTTTTTCGAATGGACCTGCCGGAATAGGAGCTCTCTGCAATGGAGCCAAACACCCTGGCAGATGTGCCCTACTGCCAGGAAGCAGTACTGCTTCCGAGCCGACCTGGGAAGCCAAGGAAAGTATTAAAATAATGTAAAAGTTTTCTGAGATGGTTCCTGATTTATTCCAGAAAAGTGACTGGCTGTTATTGGGAAGGTTACTGAATTCTACAGAAGAATTACAGGTTAATTTGAAAATTAAGGCTACAGTAAACACATTTTTTTTTTTTTTTTTTTCAATTTTTGATCTAGGTACCTAAAACTTTGTGTGCTTGTATATTTATAACATCTGAAACAGAAAAAAAATGGTACAAAAGAAAAAGAATGCTTTTTCAGAAATTTGAAGTAAAAAAAAGTCACGAAAAATTCACAAGCTTTCAACCTGCTAATGCGGCACAATTGTTCGTCAAACTTTGAGTTTTCACTTGTTTTTCAATCATTAGGCATAATTACATTAATTTATGCATTATATATTATTAAACAGTTTATTAAAAAAAATTGCTGAAAATGAAAATGTATGTGAAATTTTCAGCAAAGGGGGGGGGATTAAAAACAGAAGAGTTTAATTTCTAATTTTACAAAACCGTCATTGCGGAAATTCATGCATGCAACAATAACTAGATATTATCCGAATGTGTTTCTAAAGTTTCATAATAACCTGATAAATATTGTGGTGCCTGGGCAACATTTGAAGTTTGTTTTTATGTAAATATTGCCAGCAGTGTATACGCGCTGCAAAATGTAAACTAAGGAACGTGATCACGTTTTTTTTTTTTTTTTTTTTTTTTTTTTTTTTTTTTTTTTTTTGCACTATTGGAGAAACTCTAGGAATTTAATCTAAAAGCTTATATTCTTCCATTAATGTTCACTTTCATGTCATATTTCGAACCGGAAGTTTCAAACGGGCTATCAAATGTACGGATGTATCAAATCGAAAATCAAGCTATTTAAGAAATTAAAGTGAATCTTCAATCCATTTATCAAAAACAAAGAAATTAATTGCTCATTTTGTTAAAAATAAGAGGGATATTAGAGTATAAAAAAAGTCTTATATTTCTTGAGGTTTGGTAAGAAAGCTCCTCCATAAAAAAAAAAAAAAAAAAAAAAACTTGCATCTAAGCTCTTGATATCACACCCTTATATAAAAAACATATAACTCTTTACTATGGGGTTGATAAGATTTAATACGGTTGAAAACTTCTTATCACTACTTTACATCAAATTTTGAAAAAAGAATATGTTAAATTATCTTCAGTAAAAAAATTATCGAATATGTTTTAATATTTTAAGCATAAACAGAAGAGAATACACTCCGTTTCAAAACGAATGCGAAGACAAATTACAATAATTAGTTTCTGCACACTGATTGCAATTTTTCATGCACAACACCCTCCCACACACACTCACATACTCCCCCTTTTCCTTATCAATTTTTTAAGATTGTTTTTTGAATTATTATCACATTTTAAGTTTTTATTTATTTATTTTAATAACCCTTCTTACAACGTTGAAGCATAAAAGTTCATTTATGCACCCAAATTCCTTTAACATTTCATGCCTCAAGCCCTAAATGATACATTTCTTTAAATACAGACAGCTTAAGTCAACAATATAATTTGATTTTGTGAAACTTCAATTCAAAGTTTTAATGACAACGTTATATAACGAAATTACTAATAGCAGACTCACAAAAAAAAGCTCATTAAATTTCATAAAGGGTTTTTTTTCTCAAAAATTTAAGACCTAAAACAAATTAGATAATACTTCAAATGTTGTTTTCTATTAACACAAAATACATCTTCATTTGAGGCAAAATATGAATTGTGAAGCTAGTACATAGCCTACATGGTGTTTATTTCTCCAAGATTTTTATGTCCACCCGATGGCTATAATTAACGAGGCTATTGAACTTTTGTTGTTTAATACTCAGTCGCATAAACCTCGTGTAGGTATGGACGCTGCGTAGGCTTCGATTAATGCAATGGATGACCTTAAGTTACGACGATTCTAGCTTTGCTAAGAAACCGTGTCGAATTTTTATATTAAGTAACATATCAAGAAATGTTACACAGATGAAACGCTTTTATGTTCTTTATCGAATTACTGTGGAATACTGAAAAAGATTCAGAAAAATTCAATGGAATTTCTCAACGTAAAATGTATTTCATTTAAATAAAGCATTAGTTAAATGTAATGAATTTATAAAGTAGGGGAATGTGGGGCAAAATGAAGTGATTAAGATGACTGAGTTTTTTCAAAATGAACTAATCAGAAATTTGTTTTGACAATTACAGTACCTAAAGAAAAAGAACATTGTGTTTAAAATAAAACTTGCGTTAAAACAACATTTGTTGTTTTTGGCAGTTAATTTGGGTCATTAAAAAAAAAGATGGAACATTTTCCCTTTTTTTTATGGGGCAAATAAAAAAATAAAATATTTTTTAATGAAATATTTTTAAGTAGAATTTAAAACGTAAGTTTGATCAAAAGAATCAGTAAATTCAAGGTTGAATGAATAAATGAAAAGATATGTAGCAATGAATGAATAATTAAATGAATAAATTAATTAATGTATGAAGAAAAGTAAATCAGCGAGTAAAAGAATAAATGAATATGAAAATGAGTGAATAAATAAGTGAATTACTAAATGAAGGAATGCAAATGTGATCATTAATAAATAAAAACATATGTGATTTAGATCAAATGATTGTGTGAATAAATGAAACAAACTGTTTCACTTTGCCTCATTCACTTTGCTCCGTATGTACTTGACTAATTGTACACTTTATTTAAAATACAAATAAGTTTAATATTAACTAAACTAATACTGCATTGAATATTAAAAGGTCTCAATTCATATTTAAAATGTTAATAACAAGAACTTTATCATGTTGTGGTAACAAAAATAATTTTGACTTACAACAAAATATTACAATACGAGTATCAGTTTTTTTTTAATTGCCTGTGTTACCAAATGCTTTATCTTCGGCGGTACTTTTTTCTTGACTGGAATAGACAACATATGAGGCAGAGAGAAGCAAATGGATGTAAGTGGCAAAATTAAAAATTTGGAGATAACCAGTGCACATGGTAGGTGAACCTTTTCTCTGTCTTGGAGCAAGAGATGGTACGATTAACCCTGGTAATTCCTACTGCAGAGCCTGATTTAGAAAAAAATTTCAATGAAAACCTAACTAGGATGTTATCTTTAAACGCTATTTACTCAAAACTTGAAAATGTTCACTTACATCCCTTTGCTTCTCACTGCCTCATATGGTATTACTGAGTAGCAATAATAGAGCTAAAAGCAGAGTAAATGTTTTACAATTTACCTTTTCCGCACTATTTCACTTTGCCCGATATTCATCTACATGATAATATATATATATATATATACACTAGAGGACCCGACAGACGTTGTTCTGTTCAAACTTTGTAAATTGAAAAGTTAAAAAAAACTCGATAAACGATCAAGTGTTTGAACCGTTCTGTTGAAAAAAAATTTCAGTGACTAAAAGTACTTCTTTTGACTGAAGGAAACAACCCCATTGTTTGCTTTGCCACTATCAGCAAGGCCATGGCCGAAGAACTTTGGCCTTTGGTCTTTGGCGTCCACAAATTTGGCGACAATTGGGAAAATTGCTAAGACTCCTAGTTTTCAAACTCTTCCCGCAATTTCTACATTGTCTGGGGGAATTATCATAACGTAGATCGTAAAATATGCAGAATTGGCGAAAACATTTCCCCATTGCTTAAATTCCGTAGGGCCAAGTTTGTGGACCTTTAAGATATTAAAATGAAGCGAAGCTAAAAGACGTAACCATGGCAATGCGAAACAAAACATCAGTAATTTTAATGGAGATTAGATTTATTCGAACTTTATTTTTAGCGGCTTGTAACTTTTTTTCCTTTGGAGATAGAAGGTTACTTTTTCGACCGAAGGTCGAGATATTTCTGGAGTAAAAAATGTCACTTTTTCCAACGATGCCAAAAAGAAAATTGTGGGACAATTCCTACACTTTTTATTGATAGATTTAATGAAGAAAGTATTGCCAAAATTTCAGCTAAGCCTAAAAAAGTTCGAGATTAAAACGCTAATTGCTCCCGTCGTAATGAAGTTAGAGCGTTGAAACAAATTGCTTAGAACGCGGAAAATTCTACCCTTTTCAACGATATAAATATTAATATGTGCAAGTAATTTTTCACCCCTTTAATAGCCCAAAAATCCGCCCTCTCTCTTTATAATATTAGTAAAGATATATATATATATATATATATATATATATATATATATATATATATATATATATATATATATATATATATATATATATATATATATATATATATATATATATATATCAATGCAAAATAAATGAACTACATAACCCCAAAGTGAAGTATTCTCAACTATTCTGAGGTTGGATCAAGGACACATTTATAAAGATTGCTCACGATCCACCTTTCTGCGCTGCTGAATGTATCTTCATTGCTAATTATACGAGAATATTGATCTAGTTTTGCTGTGAAATTTGTTCGCATTCCTGAAAAGTAGCATTTTCGTTGCAGTCAAATATTACGTCAATCATTCTAAGCATAAACTAAACCTTAAGTTTGCAACTAAACCTTGATTTTTTAATTAAACCTTAAGTTTGCTTAATATAACAGAATGTGAATGATAGTACCCAGGATTTGAAGAAAAAGAACCCACCTTTTGAAATAATCTAGCACACCTCGGTTTTTGTGATGAAAATTTATAGCGACAAACATTACTCTTTTTATGTTTAATATCCTTCTGAAGTAGGTAAATGTTTTCAATCTACAGTGCATTTTCGAAAAACCAACTTTTCCATTTTTTAGGGCAAGTCTATCTGGAAGAAATCGAAAGATTTTTTTTTCGAACTGGACTCAGTCTGGAGAACCCTGATAGTACCCCTTCATAGCAAATTATCAATGGGAAAGATTGCAACCAAATAACTTACATCACGAATAAAAGTTTTGAAAAAAACATGTAAATATAAGTTGCAAATTGTCAATAAAACTTTAAAAATAGCTATTTCAAGACTGTATTGGAGCTCTTCATCTGTGCTCTATAGTCGTGATGTATCGTATCAATGAAGCTCTTCTGAAGAAGTACTGTAAACCGTGTTCACCCATGACTCTCTTACTGTGTGCTGAGCCTTTTTTGCACTGATGAAGGAGTCCCATCCCAGCCTTAAAATAGTAGCTATTTGCAGTAATCGTGTTTACTCTTGACTTCGTGCTGCATTTTGAGCACTTTTTGCACTGATGAAATCGCTCCATTACAGACTTGAAATAGCTATTTGCAATATTTTATGGTGCTTCATTTACATTTAAAATTTTGGCACGAAACTCTTTTGCTCATTTTACTAACATCATACTTAAAACGCAAAAATTACTCCAGCTTGATAAACAACCGATTAACACACATGTATGAGTCGAGAGAATTGAACTGCAGAAAGGACGGGACAGGGTTGCCTTTGCACAAAAATGAAAAGTTAAAAGTTGTTTTAAGCTCGTCTAATAGATTTAGCGGCAAGACTCTTAAGCCGCTACATATACTGGAGAAACTAGACATATATTTTTTACATTTTATATCTTTATAAATACAGAGCTGTTCCATTCGTCCCGTCTTCCTATTCCTTCTGCTTCTTACCTAAAAGGTTTTAAAAGACGATTCTTTTCTTTCGAACAGACTTTAGATAAATGCCCATAAAATATATCAGTTAGATCTGGGATAAAGGACAAATCAGAGTTGAGTTTATGTGTCTGAAGACAAAATAAACCTGATTTTTTTTTTCCCCATGAAAAAATCAAAAAGTCTGGACCTTTAGTGATTTTTTTTTTAAATATATTTTACAAAAAAAAAAAGTATTTTCAGTGATTAAGCATTTTTTCATGTAAGGGTTATTTTAACCATTAAATGAAATGATAGACAGTTGACATAATGTATCAACTAAAATTACCCTTTTTTATGCTTTCGTTTCACCTGAATTTTTAAAGAAAAAAAACACCAAGAACGATCTCAAACTTTTCACCTTGTCAAGCTTTTAATAGAAATAATGAAAAAAATCCTCCACAAAACAATCATTGTTGGCGAAAACACAACGGCACCGGTCATTAGGCTGTGTTCGGGAAACAGAGCTTCCACAGCGCAAACCTTCCCTCACTCTCACCCAATATCAAAAAGCTCTTCACACAATAAGAGTCCTCATCAATCAAAGCTTTCTATTTCCTATATTCCCCTTTCAGCGGCTTCTGTTCTCATCCACACTGTAATGACCTCCACTCCAAAGAGCCAATTTCGCGATTGTGTGACCTGAGCGAAGGTACAGTTTGAAGGTACGCGTCGAAGGCTTCATTCGAGATCCATCCAGAAGAAAAGATGAAAATGTTTTGATTCATTTTAACGAGTTAAAATAAACTTTGAGGTAATTGCTCCTTTCACGGAGAGTTGATAAATATTTTATGGAAATACCATACTGTTTTTCTTATTTTTTACACCCTTTCTTTTTAGTATTATCAAGGTCAGATCTAGAAAAATATGAAAATGAAATATTACAAGAGATGTTTCAACAGGTGCGATTTGAATGCATGCGTTTAAATTGAGGAGCGATCAAAAGGTGATTTTAGAGCTTGTTTTTTCAAACTCTTGCTCGTTTGATGGAGACTAAATAAATATTTTATAGTTTTACTGCAGCTCTTCTTTCCTTTTTGTTTAGCTCATTTTAAGACCACCATGATGAATATAGAAAGATATGAAAGCTAACTTCGGGATTTCACCTACACATGAAGCTTGATCGGGATTAAAGATACTGTTTAAAAGTATGAAGTGATATTGGAGCACGATCAAAAGCGACTTTTACAGTGAAAATCGACTTTATGCTCCTGAGTGGTTCTTACTCGTTGTCATGTGCTCTATCTCCCTTCCAAGTTTGAATACGAAGTTCTTGGTCACCCTGTATTTTGGAAAAAGCATTCGTTTACTAAACATCAGATATATATTTTATAAAATCTATTTAACTTTAAAAAATACTAATTAGCAATTAAAAGTACAGAAGTTGAACATTTGATTTACGTCAGACTATGAGAATAGCAAAAAAAAAAAAAAAAACAACTATTTATAAAGTGAACCGTAAAATTAGAATACATTTAAGATCACTGAAATACATTCTTCACAAAATATTCGACATATCAAACCCCGTCAACGTAAGGGGCGCAACTCAAAAGTTTAGAAAAAGTACTAATTATTGATTTAAAATCTAAATTTAAGGCTCCTTCTTGCTACAAAACTCGTACAAAGTTAAGCTTATATAACTGATGTATTAGCATAAAAACGATATCATGAATGGTGACACATTAAAATGTCACAATTTATAAGAAAAACTTTCAAACTTTAAGTATGAATTATTAATTTAGACAGCAGAAACTACACAGTAAGCAGCACATCAATATGTTTTTGCGCGTATTGTAATATCTAAGACGAAATCAGTGAAAACTAGGATTGCATAAAACTTTGACTTTCTCAAACGCTGTTTTTATTTTTGAGTTGTATCACGTTCGTTGCCGGGATGCGATATGGTAAAATTTACTTAAAGATTAATAAACAAAACCAAATCGTTTCGTCTCTTCTAGCACATGCACACATTGCTATTGCTTTGTGGTGCCACTAAATAGCATTCTTCGAGTATTTATCACTTGGGGATTCGTGAAGGAACACCTCTGTACAAAATTTCGTGGATTGAAAAACATAAAACAATCAAACGGAAAGATTCAAACGGCAAGTTTGAACTCAATCCATATAAATTACAAGAATTTTCAAAATATCTCAAAAGAAACATGATAAAAATCACTTTCGTAAAAAAATAAACAATAAAAACACTTTCAAAGGCACAAGGTAAAAACCAAAAAACAAATGTTTTAAAATTTTAAAAATTAAAAATTTTTAAATTTTTAAAGCGAGGAACTTATTATATGAAGACTCCTTGATTAAGACATAAGCTAAATGCAATAAACATTAAGACAGTGGCTAAATGCAATAACGCATATGAAAGTCTATGAACTTTAATAACGTATAAGTGATTTAAATTACATATTTTTCAGCTATTGCAAGTCCAAACTTGCAAAATAATTTTCCTTCGTAACATTGATTCGTGAAAAGCTACATTTTCATTATAAACTCTAAGTAAACAATTTAACAAAGTCACTAGATACTCAGGGTCAAAATACTGATGACACTTCTTCTCTTCAAATATTAACAGCAGGAAATTAAATCTCCTGCGTAAAGTCAAAATATAGCTAAACAAACAATGCGTCTCTTTTATAAAAAGAAAGTAAGCGACATTTGATCTCCACACGTCTTAACTCCAAGCAGCCAAGAACATCTTTGTTTAGTTCAAGGTAAGTTGTTCTGACTTGTTCTCTTTAGAAAAAACGTTTATGCCAAAAGTTATGCGCCCTTGAGTCTGGATTTTATGGTTTCTTTCAATGGTGCCTAATGATGCTAATTTCATAAAATAGGGAATAATTTTAAGTAGTTTTCATGGGGACTTAGAAGGATTTTGTTAGTTATTATGCTATAAATGGGAATTTCTTTCATTTGCTGTGTTTTTAAATCCTTAAATGTGGTTTAATTTGTTATTGTAAAGCTAACGGTAGAGTTTAGATATTCCGAAGCGATGAGGAAAAAAATTAAAAATCAATAAAAGTAATAGAAGTAGTGTTTGAAAATGTTTCGAACAATTGTAAAGCTTAGTGGATGAACAATGTTATGTGATAAATAAGTGAATCTGAGAAAATCAGCTGTTGATTTTTAGATTGAGCTATGCCTATTTATCAAAACTATCCTCTCTGTTGTAGTCGCAGCAGAGTGCACATTTTTCTCCTTTTTAATCAACACTTAATAGATATTTAGTTACTTACCACTTAAAAAGTGTAACATTTTTCTTAAATTCATTTCATAAAAACAATTTTTTAGTTAAAATATATCAAATTTTACGAAAAAGCAAATGTACTTTATAAAATCCAAAGTTTGAATTGCATTATTTTTAAAAGACTAAACCGTTTTCTTTATCTTGGATCTATTTTTACGCAGTATCTGTTTTTTTTTTTTAATTTGATAAAAAAAATTATATTTAAAAAAAGTGATGGGATGTTCTGCTCAACAGTCATTATAAGAAAGTTTTCTCTGTTACAGGGTGATTTTCAAATGTATTGACACAATTTGAAAATTTTTGACATTATTAACATTGAAACTTTCCGAGGTATAAATTCTTACAATTTACAGCTTTCTAACCAAGTGATTATTTGTGAGTTAATTTGCTTAGATTTTAGAAATTCCAAAAAAAGTCTTGGAAAGTCACCATTTTTCTCATGAGTATTACCTATAAAAACCATTCGGTAATTTCTTTTCTAAAAATAAATAACCTAACAAATCTTGATTAAACTATTTTAAAGACTCAGTTTTAAGTCATTATGGTACAAATATTAACTTTTTAAAGAAATTTTTAAAAATGAAACTCATGTGTGTTACTTTGTTTCTTAAATAAAAGGTACAATTTACGATAAAACATATTAAATTAAACATTAAATGTTTTCATTGCAACAACCTCTAATAGCTAAAAAATTTCAATACTGGAACCATTTTTTAAAGATTCAAGAAAAGGTTTATTAACATTTAGCTATAGTAACTCATGAGAGACGGTAGCAATTCATGAGAGATGAACTCCTTAAATTATTTATACTACAGTTTAGGCAGTAATTCATCTAAAGTATGTAGTTATTTGACTATCATATCTTTAGAATTACAGTCTTTCCTAAACAGCAAACACAAATTTCATTTCTGCAAAAATTGGCTTTGTATCAGTGTTCATTCTTCAATTTTCAATAAAAGCGAATTTATTTTATGTAAATGTGTATTCAGATGTTCTGCTACTGCCTAACTTTTTTTAAACAACAACTTTAACTCCTTATATTTTGTTTTCTATTTTTAGAAAATGGGTTCAAGTAGCCCCGCGCTGGAGCTACTTGGTCCCGATTTTGAAAAATAAACTCAAAAGGTACATTCTAGTGAGCAAACTATTGATATTAATTGCAAATTATTTATGTAAATTAATACAAAATCAAAGCATACAGGCGTCCCTCGTATAACACGGTACTTCTATAACACGGTTTTGATATTACACGGTACCAAATTTGAGATTATTATAACACGGTTTCGACATTACATGGTCCGAAACTTAAATTTAATGCTTCATGGTTTTGATACAGCACGAATATTATATTTATAAAAGATGGAATTTCATTTTTGTTAAATACATTCTGTTAATGGTTGATAACTCTAATAAGTTTTTACTTTGTCTCTATGAAATTTGGTTTCGATATAACACGGTACACATCCCTTGATTTACATTATTTTTAAGTCTCGTATAACACAGTTCGATATAACACGGTACATCTTAACCTATTTTTCTAATGCACATACATAATTAGTATTAAAAATAAGTAAAACTGTTATTTTCAAAAAAGTCTCGTATAACACGGTTTCGATACTACATGGAACGAATTTTTACCTTCAGGAAAGGGCTTCTCTGATCTTTTATCACTGTAACATGCTATAACACTCAAAACACGAAACTGAAGCAAATGGAGAGCACATAGTATGCGTTACGTTATTTTATTCGCAGACTTATCTTTTCTGTTCCTCTTTTTCATCAGGTGGGAAAAATCAAACCAATGTTATCTTATTTTCTATTTATTTTCACCACTTATATCGCATAACGCGTGCACCAAGTGCGTTTATTAGAACGAGCTCCATGTAGGTTCTAACACGGTAACTTTAAGTATAGCCACTTTTAACGCATGTGTATGTACAGGATTTTTATATAATCTTGCTCTGATAAAGAAAATTTACTTAAAAAAAACTATTTAAAATTTATATATATTATTTTTTTATTATGATCCTTATCTCATCAAGATTTTTTTTTTTTTTGGCTGACTTTGTACTAAGTTAAATGGCGCTAATGTCGAAAACTGAAAATGCTGTCTATGAAAGAAAAAACTCCCAGGTGCGCCGCGAGGGAGCTTTGGGGGGCAATCCCCCCCCCCCTCTAAAAATTGGGTTTCAACACATATTGGCAATTCTAAGATTGCAGCTTAATTTGTACAAGGATTAATCTCATCAAAAACAACCCTGTTGTAAAAATTTCCCCGCCAAGAAAACCTTCAACTTTTCCGAAAAAAAAGAAGGCCTTCATCCTAACCCCAAAACCCTCAGCCTTAAAAAGTTATGATATCTAATTTGCCCGCCAAGTATCTGCCAAACTATCATCCTCCCTCTTCTCTTTCATCACACCTACTTCCATTGGAACCTCCTCCCACCTTCAACTCCTCAGAAATATGAATAGATCCTTTAAATAGTTTATCTTGATTGACTTATTTTTAAAATTAAAAATTTTAAATGTCGGCGATTTGATAATTTTTTAAATATATCAAAACTGAAAAACAGGGGGAAGGAAATTTCGTATCGGCAAAACTTGGGGGGGGGGGCGAAGGACAGCATTCTAATCTCATTCATTAATTTGTTTCTCTGCTTAAATATAAACAAACAACATGGAATCTGAAAACAGAAAGCCCAATGAACAGAGTCCACGCGCATGCGCAGTCGCTGTGGCAAATTTGTGATATCCGCGATTTAACATCTAGTTGCAACTGTTGGATCTGTTTTAGTCTTGATTGAATTTCATTTCCTAAGACAACTTTTAAATAACTGTTAGATCTGTTCTAACCTTGCAATTGCAGTCAGAGATTAACAAACCCTATGAGCTGAGAGTAAGTACATAAGAACTTAGGGGAAATTAGTGATTTTCAAACTTTAATTACTCCGGTCCATGATATCCCTGAGGGTTGAATTTTTGTTATGTACTCAATGGCCTCCACGAATATGTATACAAAAAATCATTACCATAGCTCCCCGGGGAGCTGTGATAGAACCCCGGAAGGTACAATTTGGGTGTGAAAACGATGGGGGAGGAGGAAGGGGGTCAAATGGCACAAAAGACACATCAGTAGGGCACAAGGAATGTGTGTGCGAAATTTCAGCTTGATTCATCTTTTCGTCTGGGCTGTAGCCCTGTCAAAGAAAGGGAAAACTTTTTTGAACAGCGATTTTTTAACTTGAATTCCGCCTCCCCCTGATGGTCCAGGGAATTGTATTTTGCTTTACGTCATCTGGGGCCACTAGAGATTGAGTGTACGAAAAATAAACTTCGAGGTCTTCATGGGACTGAGATACAGAGGGCTGAAAAACTCAGAAAATCCCAACTTGTTCTGTCGTGTAAACTGTTCTCAGTCGCGTTTTTCTTCCGTCTTTCTTGGCGGTGGATTTGCTTTTGTTGGCTGCTGACGTTTGGTTTCCTTGGTGGTCGGGACGCTCCTGCGCCCCATGATGACCATAAACGACCCTCCCCCTCCCTCCCCCGCCAGGAAATGAATTCGGACTGCACTAGTGGCTCTAGCTGCATTAATGTTCTTTGTCATTGCAAGACTAATATTAAAAACAAATAAATCTGTTTTTTTATTTTACCTTTTCAGAGGACATCAAACTGAAACGGGAGCATCTTAAATTCAAGCTATCCATCCTATGATATAAATGTTCAAGGACACAATTTTTGCTTCTCCCAGCAAAGATCTCCAGCCAAAAGAAAAGCAATGCAGATACTGCATTGAAAGTGAACCACAAAATCTGTACTTATTTTTTAATGATTGCTAGGGACTTAAATGGTTTATAGAAATGCAGACAAAGTACTTTCATATTATTAGCTTCTAATGATGCACAGGTTCTACTTTAAAGCTCTTGGTTAGGGTCAAATTGATTCGCGAATTGCTTTGTTCCACATGAAAAGGTATTATTGTATTCTTGAAAGGAAATAAAAAGAACATTTGTATATTTGCGCAACTTAGTAAAAGAAAATCATTTTCTAGTAAAATGATTTAAACTTCATAGATATAAAAAATATACGTACATTTGTAAAACATGAACTTTGTTTAGCAATGAATCAAAAATTTATTCGAAATTTTGGCAAGATATTCGTTTTACTAGTAGATTTCATCGGTCCAAATTAAAATGTCATGATGTTTTTTATCCTTCAACACCAACTTTTGTGATAATTAATATTGATTGATTGCTACTAAGTCTTTAATGATACACCTCCAATGAAATCCAAAGAAATGTTTTCTTCATGCTGCAAGTATTTCTTACTGATGAATGGTTTACCAGTATTTTGTCCTGGACAATCAATAAGAATTCACACAATGTGGCACATCTGGAAAGCTATTATCGTTTTTCTCGACAGTGGGAACATGATTCATCATCTTTACCGATTATTTAATTTCACTGACTTGAGTGGGGAAATCTTTGGATTCATGGATGCCTTGTTTTCCTGTCTCATTACAAATTCTTTGGTAATTGAAACTACGCGAATACAAAAGCTCCAGCAAATCATCACATCAGATTTGAACTTAAAAAAGTTTCGTGTTAACCAATCGGAAACGAAGAAGATCAATGTTCTGCAGTTTGTCTTAATGTCCTTCATTATTCTGTCAATCGGTATGATTCTTTACCATGGCATCATCTCACCTATGTGGGACTATGACTACATTTTCAGTTCTAAACCATTAGTTATATCTTACATCTTGTATGTCTCAGTTAGATACATGTATGCTGCATCGAGTAGTGTAATATTCTACACTATCATCTGCTTACATCTGAAAAATATGATTCATGATTTGAATAAAAGAGTCAATAAATTGCAGAAAAAGAACGAAAATATTAAAAATCTCCAAAACTCTCACTGCTCAACCAACAAGAAATGCAGGAAAAGGAAACTGATTCCAAAAGCACACTCGCTTGGTACATTACCAACATTCCCAGATAAAACGATGTCTTTTGAACAGTATTCATTTGCCGTAAATCAATTAATTTTATCAGAAAATGATTTTTACTTAAGAACAGAAATCTATAAATCACAGCAGACGAGAAACATGGCAACTCTTCGAAAGCAGCACAAACTATCATCACTTCACAGACGATTTGAAAAAAATAATCAAGAACCAAGGAAGAAAAATAAAACCGTTAAAAAGATTCGACGCTTAAACAGAAGATTTAACGCAGTTGGCTTAATAGTGGAGGAAGCAGACGATCTACTCTCATTTCAGACGTTTTCTTTGTTACTACTGACTGTAGTAAGACCTTGTTGCTACGTTTATTCATACATCATTAATGATTTTATCCGAGGTGATTATTTCTTACTCTTTGCAATAGTAGTTGGAACATTTTTTGATTTGTTGTGTTTTGCTGTGATTATTCTGTTTGGGTCATTCGTATCTGAGGAGTCTAAGAACCTCTGCATGAAGATACTGAAATTGTATCAATACTTAAATGTTCAACCGGATGTAAAAACTCAAGTTCACATCGAAGTATTTGCCTTTAATGTGTTCTCGTCCAATCCTCAACTAACCACATGGAAGTTCTTCATAATATCACGCAGTTTTTTGCTTTCTGTCATTGGTGTAACATCTACATACATTTTCGTGATTCTGCAACTTTGCCAAGTTATACCTCAAGATAGGTGCAGAGTTGAACATTGAAAACCTTTTGATATTTAAAGATTCAAACATTTTTCTGCTGTAAATATTCGACAACCTGTAATAGATCACTGCAAGTTGTCACTGCAGAGAATAACTATCATTCAAATTGCAACAATACTTCTCATCCTGATTTTAAAATCAAATATCATATCAAAGTACTTGTGTTTAGTGTATTTTCATCATGCTCTTATTTTTTTATAATAGAAAGCTTTATTGATGTAACATGTACAAATAGATCATGAATTGTACGGCTTTAATAAGTAACATCTCAACGCAAGGGTAATGCAAAACGTTACAAAAGTGATTCTTTCATATTTTTGCGTATAAAAAGTTGGACAATTTTGGACTCTCCTACGAGTACTTTGTTCGAGTCATCCGTAACTGAAGAATTTAAGAGGTTGTATGCATAAAACTATTGAAATTGCTTCAGTACTTAAGTATTTAAACTGAAAGGAAATCACACACTTCGAAGTATTTACCTTCAATGTATTTTAACTTAATCCTGAAGTAACCATATGAAATTCTTCCTAATATCATGAAGTATCCTTCCTTCTGTCATTGGTGTAAGAGCGGCATATAACTTAGAGATTTTACAACTCTGGCATGTGATAGCTAAAGGTAGGCACCTGTAGAAGTTTGAATAACTTTCAGCGTTGTCTGTTTGATTTCTTTAATGCTCATCTGTACCTTGAAGCAAAAAGAACCAAAGTCATAGTTTGAGCAAATTTTGTTTATGATAGAAACCTGTCAGTAAAGTAGTAAGCTTTTAGTTTCAACAACAATGTGATGCAGTAGTATTGAGTTATAGAGCACACATTTACCGTAGGGGAATGTGGCGCAAAGTGAAATGGTGAAATATTTTCTCTGATTTTAGTGCCACCTATCTGGTAACATTTTAACTATGTAGTAACACATGTAACCTATTCCAGTCCAAGAAAACGTTACCTCAAAAATCAAAGAATATAATAATAAAAGCAATTTTCAAAAATTGATGCTCACATTATAATATTTTATTGTAAGTTAAAAATTATTTTTGTTATTATTAAATGATAAAGTTCTTGTTATCAATGCTTTAAATATAAATTGAGATCTACTAATATTCGGTGCAGTATTTATTTGTTATATATAAAGCTTCTTTGTGTTTTAAATAATTTGTACAGTTATTCAAGTGGATGGGGCAAAGTGAAATATCTCATTTGTATACTTATTCAATTCTTTATTAAATCACTTGCATATTTGTTTGTTAATTATTTAATTTACATTCCTTCATTTAATAATTCCTTTTTTTTTCATTTTCACTTATTTTCTTATTCATTCACTATTTTATTCACTCATTTATTTTTCTCGTATATTAATTAACTTATTTTTTTATAGTTTTTCCTTTTTCTTTTTATTTATTCCTTATTTTATTGAATCATTAATCTGATCAAAAATATCTTTAATAATCAAATAAAAATAGTTTATTTGAAAAAAAAAATATTTTTCACTTTACCCTATAAAAAAAGTTAAAAATTTCCACCTTTTTTAGAGGTACTAAGTTATTACCAAAAATAAAAATAATAATGTTTCAGTGCAAGTTCTATTACAAAATATATTGGCCTTACTTATGAACAGTAAGCTTTAGAACAAAATTCTAATTTGTTCATATTGGAATAAGTAAGTGTTATTAACCATTTCACTTTGCCTCACATTCCCCTACTATACTTATAGTTTTTTCAACAATCTGTACTTAATTTAGACCAAAAAAAAATTCTTTTCGAACTGAAGTATAATTTAAATGAGTTAAAATTACACTGAAAATTCCTATTGCAGCTTGAGATGATAACCTTTTGAAGGGCTCCATATTTGCTGGGCCCAGGTGCGAAAGTTAACCAGAGCGATAAAACCAGAAACAGTTAAGAAACTTTGTGATCACTTTGCTCAAAACTGACATTTTTGACATTGGTAGTTCTCAGTTCAAAGTACAGATATATTTTCTTCCAACCTTTGAACTTAATTGCTTACTGTTAAAACTTCAAAAGACCAACAATACTACTTACTGTACACATTTTAATCTTAAAAGGGCGATTCTCAAAAAAATGTTCCGAGCATACCGCTAAGTTTTTTATTTTTTCCAGCTAACCAAAGACTTAAAAAAATAATGCTGTTAGGGAATAATACATGCTTTAATATACTATCAAAGCATAACAGTTAATCAAATATTTAATTAATAGTTCCTTGAATAAAATAAAAAACTTAGTGTTACGCACGGGACATTTTTTCGAGAATCACCCCAAAACAAAAGAGTTGGTAAAAAGGGTTGCACTTATTGAGAGAAAGAAAACATAATGTTATCAAGATTGGATCGTCACCTAGTAAATTTATTAGTTAATTGTGGCACAAAAAATTTAAAATTGAATTAATTTCTAGCACATGAAATATTTTATAATTAATATTTTTTGGCAAAGCAAATTCGAAGTTTTATGCTGATTTATCTAAAAAAAATGTTTAAAATTTTTTCCACAACTCTTGCACTCATTTAGGTTTATAGACCAGCCTCTACAAGAAGGAAAAAATATTTTACCAAATTTTGGCTCAACACATTGAAAAATCTATATTTTAACGAAAAAAAGCGTTCTAGGTCAAAAAGTATTACCATCTCAAAAGTAATTAGTTATTTCAAACCACGCAGTTTATGATGGAAAATTGCTAATATTTCTTTTTTTAAAAGTTATAAAATGTGTGAATTATTTGATAGGCGTACTAAGAAGTCATGGAGTACTCCTTAGCGTTTTTCATAGCGTAACTTTAACTGAGTGATTAGGGTGATTTCCCTATCACACTCTGCGTTAAGTCAAAATCGAAAGTAACTAACATTTACTTCATTAACATTTTATAAATTTGTGAATAAAAGCACTTTTTAAAAAATTCGACAGTGATTTATTTAAAAAACAATTTTAAAAAACCCTAAAGTTACCTCTTTATTTTCCTCTAACAATACCATAAAATCTTTAATCCACAGTGTACTTTTTCGAATCACCACACCTATCATTTTCAAATAAAACCGGAAGAAAATATCCACTCGTTGCATCCAACTATTCCGGATCCCCGGAAGTAAGCAGAGGTTGACCTTTATTAAACTAACTGGAAGCAATTTTATTCTTAATCTGAATTTCTGCGAAGTCATTTTCTTCTGTTAAAAAACAAAACAGCACAATGTAAGGAAAATTATAACGATTGCTTGATGGTAAAGAAAATAAACAGGTAAACTAAAAGGTGACACGAGGTCAAAGAGGTAGATTGAAATTGTGGATAAACGCTAAATAGGAAAAGTGACTATCTTCTAGTTTTTATAATCGTTCCTTTTCTTTTTTTTCTCCTCTCTTAAAGCAGAAAAAAAATCTTTTACGTTAAAGATTTGAGGCTAATAGCATTTTTATAAGATCTAAGTAGTTTAAAGAAAACGTCTTCCATGAGAATTTAATTCATATTTCTTCAGAGTTTAATACATGGGTGTAGAAAGTTCAAGCGATTAATGTTTAATGACTTAAATCCAACTTTAGCTGAATAATCATTTTATTTTCCGAAGCATGTCAAAAATGCAGTTTAGGAATTTCATAGGGAAAAAAGACATTCATACTAAATGAAGACATCGGAAATATTTTCCAGCACGTATTGCAGTAAATGCAATCATTAACTTGTTGTATAGAGATAATCGAGTAATATCTTTATGTGTCCTATTATTTCTTCTCAAACTAGTAACTTCCGGCTGCCTTTTTGTTATATATCTCCAAAAGTTAGTTATTTCTAAATGTCACTACCGATGACAATTTCGTTTTCAAATGCTTGCTCCCGTAATTTGTCGAATATCTCATTAAAACAAAAGTGTTATATTTATATCTCTAAAAGTTAGTTATTTCTAAATGTCACTACCAATGACAATTTCGTTTTCAAATGCTTGTTCCCGTAATTTGTCGAATATCTCATTAAAACAAAAGTGTTATGTTTCGTTGGATCTCCGCTAGTTCCATAATTTCAAACAGCTTCGAGTGATTTCTGCTACAAGTTTTGGTTAAAAATTTGCGAAGCTTTTAATACAGAATTTCGGGATATACCTTGGAAAACCATGCCCCTAACAAAAGTAAAGTGCAATCATTTTACCATTTTAGAGCAAGCAAAACTTGAAACTAAACAAGTTTATTTAATAAAGATCATTTTTCCACATAAAACACCCGATTACGAAGACGAAGTTTCATTTTCCAATTTGAATGAAATTTTATTATTTAATGTATAGTTTAAAAATTAGTGGTTCTAATTTCTACAGGCTGGTGTAACATTTACAGGCTGGCCCTTTGATTTATAAATATAAATACGTGTATTAGAACATAGTCAATTGTTTCTCTCGGCACCAGCTTTTTTAAATGATATGTAAACAAAAACGCAGAATACGAATCAGCATTAAACATCAAAGCGTTATAAAAAAAATCAATATATGGTTGTAACAATATGATATAGGAAAAAACCATTTAATGTAAACTCGTGTGTGTGTGTTGTTTTTTGTAACTTATGCCTTTTCCTTCGCAAAAAGTTGAATTGATGTGTAAAGGTGTGGCTTCTTTAGAAAGGCATGCTGTCCAATAAGTACCGTATGAACAACTTTTTAGACAAACGCGTGTTTATGTTTTCTCCATGTTCTGAGAATAAAATAGAGAATTCAAATAGGGAAGCACTTATATAGCATGGGTCAAACAAATACCGGGAGCTAGGTCCCCAGGACCACAAAAAAAAATTACCCTGACGTGTAGTTTTTTTCAGCACAAGTCTCTTTTAGATGTCATGTTACACTGAATTTTCCTTTAAACTCTGAGAAATAATTTGTTTAGAGCATGAAATTTTGTGCTGGTTTCTAAAATTTTATAATTTTTGTTGGTCTATGTCCATGTATTATAATAAACAAGTTATAACCAATGAAGTATCATGAAAATCGTTCAAAATCAATAAATTTTGTGTAAGTTACAGTTGAATTCAGCTTAGTCTTTGTGATGTATTTTTCAATTAAACATGTGTGATCAACCTGTCATAAAACTTCCTTTGTTTTTCAAAGCCTCTAGAATCGTAGTCCAGCAATAACTCATTCGGCATCATACCTAAAGATCTCAAGCTCAAATCCCATTGTGGCAGACACTGTTTTAAAAAATCGAGCCTGCTGGAACTATTTTCACACAAATTACATCCTTCATAGAACAAGATGGTTGGAAGCGAGAACCGAACGTGGAACCAGCTGTTATGACTGTAAGTGCTATCCAAAAGTTCCTTTCACCTAGTATTGACTAAACGAACTCAGTTATGATGAAAAATGTGTGGAGAACATCATTTTCGTGGCATCCATTTAATGGCAGAGTAAAAGAGTGATTTTGAAGATTGATCCATCATAAACTCGCATGAAAATATTAAAGCCTACAATTATCATTTGTATTTTTTTAATTCTTCAAAAAGTTTAAAAGTTATTCTAAGTGGAAAAGTCGGTACTATTCCCACAAAATCTTAGGACTTAGCTTTTTTATAAGCCCAATCAGAAAAACTTAGTAAAAGCATCCGAAAAGCAGTCATCAGCATTAACAATCTGTTAAACTTTCTCGACTTCCTGGCAATAAATTAACCTCTGGGGTGATCTCGTTCAGCTGTTATACCTTCACTGGAGTTAACCTTTTCCTCCAATGGATCTCCATCCGCTGTCTCAACAATGGACCATTTAAAACAATGGTTTTATTTTTCTTTTCTGGGTCTACGGTGTGATGAAACTATTATTCAACCAAATCACGCCTATTTTCCTAGGGGCGTGAGCCTTCAACCTCGAGACCCTTCCACAATAAGAGCAAAGAAAAGGATATTGGATTCAAAGTGGCGTTTTAAATTGAGTTAAAATGATTTGACGTGACCCTTGTGAGAGGTAATTTGCCTAAATTCTACTCGTAAATGTCAGTTATGGACTCAGCAGATGATTTGCACGTGCAACCTGTTCGTTACATCAATAAAAATAGTCATAAGCCAGTTTTCTTGAACTGGAAAGAAATCAGAGGCCCAGATAGGGCGTATTCAGCACAAATATCCAATATCCTACATTCTGTATCATCTGTGAACACTCATTTTGCAACGATAGGAAACATTAAGCATTTTTTCATAAAAGTATTGTGTTCTAAATATTGCCGAGTGTTTCAAGGTGCTAGAATTCCAGCCTGTGACTAACTTGAAATATAGTTTTAAATACTGTTAAACTTAGCGTTTATACTACGGCTGACTTACATACCATAAAATCATAGAACAAGGGGAGGGTCAGAATATACTATACATAAATTAAGCAAAACTTTATGCAGGTTCCATATGGTACCATATCTAATTTTTAATAAAAAGGATACAATAACTAATACTTTTAACGTGATTAGAAATTAAATAAATGATATGAATGAAAACGAAGTCAAAGTGCTTCAAAATAAATACAAGTAACCAAGTTAAATGTAAAATTTCAATTTTTAATGAAAATTTAAAAGAAATAATTAATGAAATAAAATAAATTTGATGTAAGTACCATGTTTTTAAAAATAATTGAAGAGTGTTAAATATTTTCTCGATATTTCATGTAGATTTAAAGCCCCATACAGTTTCAGAATTTCTTGCAGATTGTCTGGAAAGTTTGTGATTGTGAGTTTCTAAATGCTATCAAAACACTTGTGAGCTTTAAAAGGAAAATAATGGGGCGCGGCGCAGGCAATGTTGCAACAAATGCATCAAACAATTGATGCATTTATAATTTAACTAACAGTTTTATCACTCTGAAAATCTGTAGTATAAACTGGGGTGTAAGTTTTTTCATTGAAAACTTTTCTTTACACTTATAGTTATGTAGTAGCGGAAGCTGTTGTACCCACAGACAAAATTTACTTTTAAATTTTTGCTGGTCTCTGGGAACGGATAATCGATTGGTAAAATTTTGGGGCGGAATCTACAACTTATCATCTAATTTGGCAATTTTTGTCAGATAAAAATTTCAAAGCTTTCAACTTCAAAAAAAATTTCTTAAAAACCATCTTTTTTGTCCTTGGGTACAACACCCCGTTCACCCCGCGGACAGGTGCCTTTGTACCAATGGACATATAAAAAATAATATATAAATAGGTCTCAGGAACTCATTTATGCTCAATACATTTTCATAAGCCATTTTATATTAAAATACTTCAAACATCCATTGAAAATAACACTAAACAAAATATTCAACAAATATTAAACTCTGAAAATTATCCGAAGGTTTTTTTTTTTTTTCTTTTTTCAATTTTCTTTAATTTTTAACATCAGTGAACGCTTTAAAAAATTATTACTCTTAAGAGAGTTAATGATGTTATGAGTAATTAATGTTTTTAAACAAAAAATTAACTAGATTCATGATAGTATGGCTCTCTATGTACCTACATAATAACTTCAATTTATATGTAAATTCAAATCTTTAGCAAAATTAACTCATTACGAATAACTCAGTTTAGATTAAACCAACAAAAATCTAGAAAAGTCGACTTCAAATGAAAACAGGTTGGATTGACGGTCTGTAGAACTTACACCAGGTGGGGGTTACTTCAACACTGTATCTTACAGCCCTACTTCAAATTCATCATCATTGTTGAAAGCAAATTGATGACGTTGATGACAAGGCACTATTTTGAGGTACTTCACATTGTAAGAAGACTCAGGTGTGATCCAAGGAGACTAAAAATTGCCGTCCGTAGGTATACATGGTTGTGTGTCCTTGGGTACAAAGGTACGCCATTTTGCTTTTGCAAGCCAGTCACATCGACAGGACCAGTTTCACAACAATAAAAATCAGAAATAAAACCATAAAAATATAGGGAATTACGACACCTACAACAAAAATGAATAACACAATCCACGACGGACGAAAATAAAAGAAATTGCTCATGTTTTTTCTTACTTAGATCCTACTAAAACCGAAAAAATGTGATAGAATCTTACATGTTCATTTGATGGCGTTGAAACTTCCTGTAGTACTGGAGAGGGCTGTGACAACACCTTGAATCCCAATCAGAATCTCTCTCGACGATACCCGGAATTTCGCGATCAACGTCCGTAGGTACAACCGTCTGTAGGTACAGCAGCTTCCCCTACATGCGCCCCATGTTTTTTTCTTTTAAAGCTCACAAGTACTTTGATAGCTATTAAAAAACTACAATAAAATTTTCCAGACAATCTGTAAGAAATTCTGAAACTGTATGGGGTTTTAAATTTACGTGAAACTGAGAGAATTACTCGTATTTTATACTTTTCAGTTCATTTTAAAAACATGGTACATATAAAAAAATTTTTATTGATTATGTTCGGGTTTTTAGTATTGTGTGTCTGAAATGTTCTATTTGATTTTAAATACATACTTCAATCAGACGGTTAAATTAACGATGACAGAGTTCGGTAAATTGATTCAGACGATAAAATAAGCTTAAGCAATAAACTTCATAAGTTCAATGCAAGTAGAATATGCATTTTTAATGTGATAATGCAAAAATAATCATACATTTAATCTCTGCGAATAAACTAGATTTTTTCTTGCATTTACTCTGAAAGTTTGCCAATTTTGTAATATCCCTTGCATGTACAAATTACTATAATTGAGTGTGTATTGCTTTAAAAAAATTTAGGCACATTTTAATGAAGAATAGTTTACCAATAAACGTAATCAACAATGAACTTTCAATTGAAAGCTCACCTACATTTCAGCATGAAATGACTTTAAAACAATTAGACTTCACGCTCTAATTACCTTGGAATATTGGAAAAAAAAAATATCTGATGCAGATAAATGAGGGGTTTGTATGGATATTTAATTTAATTTGTGAGAATATTTTTTTCGTACTTATATTACAGTATTTATGCAAAAATGTTGATTAAATTTGGAGTAAATTTATAACTAATGGTTAATTAATTAATTTGAAAATTGGAATATTGCATTGTCATCGGGTCTGGGGTAGCATAAAAAATTTGAACAGAATCCGATCGCAGGAAATGGGTGAAAACTGAGTTGCAAGATTACGCTCGAACAGACAAGAATCAGACCAAGTTAATAAAAAGATGGCAATAAAATATAAAGTCCATTGGATCCATGTTTTAATAGAAAAAGAGATTTTTGTTGGTTATAAGTTGAACTTTTCTACCGTTGCCAAACAGACTTTTTTTTTACATTTAAAAGTTTTCTCAGTAGTTAAGCTACCTTTAATAAAATTAAATAAAATTAGAAAAGTTTTAACTCTTTTAGAAAATAAGAGTTACATTTTTATTTTCGTACAAAAACAAATTTGCGATTGCTGATATTTTTTATTTCTCTTTTCGTTACTTTATTGACATCTATTCCCGACCATAAATGATCAATTGTGTACAGTTTGGCATCTATAAAATTAAACATTTATTTTTGAGAAAAATTGAGTATCTTTTAGAAAAACATATTTGATTAACTTTCTACCCTGAAAAAGAAAGAGTTTGTTCCAATTTATTGTAGACTCTACTTGGATCTTTTTATTTTGCTCAAAAAGTCAACAGAAGCTCTGGAGTGAAAAGAAAAGTTGGTTTCCGTATAATTTAAGCTATAAAAGACTCAATACTAATACTAAACAACCAGTAGTGCTTTTATCCTGCACTAAATATTTAACGGAGTTACGAAAACTATTTCACAATTGCGTCTTGTACATTCTTTTACGTAGAAACTTTCTCATGATTTCAAAAGTTCCATACAAAAATAATTCTAAATTTCCTAAATTTTGAAGCAAACTAAATATATTAGTGACGATTTTTTTCAATTTGAAAATAACTTATGCGGAAAATTAATCATTGTTGAATCTCAAAGCTTTTTTTTCCCCTATAAATTATGCATTTGGGTGATTCTCCAAAAACCTGACATTTTTCAAACACTTATTTTTAAAATAAAAATGCTTGAAAAAATCTGAAAAAAAAAATTATAGGGGAGTCTGGGGTATAGGAGACAAAAGGGGTAATAAGAAACAAAAAAAAATGTATACTAATATTCCAAATAACTTGAAACAAATACCTCATATTAACGGAATTAAATGGACTCCTCTTGATTTTTAGGTGATTATTTAACTTAAATATTTTGGTTAAAAAATGTTTAAAATTTTCAATAAATTCTTGTCTCTAATAACGCTGTGTGGGGTAAAAAGAGACTAAGGCTGCAACTCCCCATATATAGCAAGGTAAAATCATGTGGGGTAATGAGAGGCATCTGCAATCAATTCTGAATCCGCCAATATTTTTAAGTTTTTGATATTTTCATCCGTTAAAAAAAAAAAAATTATTCTCAATTCGTTTCTTATAATACTTGGTCCTAAATAACACAATATTAGATTTAATGATAGTTCTAAATAATGTACATAACCTAGTGATTGACAAAAACATCAATATAGTTTTTAAAGAGGTCAGAAAATATTTTAAAAGTACTCCAAAGTATAGTGTAAAATATTCAAAAAACGTGTCGCAGTAAAAGTGTTATTAGGGATTTTTCTAGTCCCTAAGTGTGAATGAACTTAAACTATTTGTTATCTAATGAAGTAGTGATGACCTCTTAGTCACTTACAGACATTCTGCGCATAAAATCATACGTTTATAACATCTAAATATGGTCTACTCTGATGACAATAGATGATTTTAAATTTAGGCTACGTTGAAAAAAATCTATTCTATGAACTTACTGAACTTAGACTAACCTTCAAACTCATTGTATTTTACCTAAAACAAACAAATTTGTTAATATGGCGTATTATTATGTGGGGGTAATAAGAGACACCCGTCTCTTATTACCCCCTTCTTCTTATCTTCTTTTACAAAAAGTAAAGATGGGGTAAGAAGAGGTTAACCCACAACCTGTAAATAAAGAAGTCTTTCAAAATTTCAAAAAATAGTGCATCATTAGTCATAATCTTGGTCAGAAGTTTACATATTAATAACTCCGGAACACCTCACCTAAAAAATTAAATGAATAAAAAAGTTTAAAAAGTCACGAACTTTTAAGGTAAATTCAACGTGAAGGTTTTTTTCATTGTACGAAAAAAAATCACAACATGTCATCAACTTTTAAATAAGTGTATTGTAGTAAAGTATACATATGGTACATTATATTACACATTTTAAAAGTTGTCTAACTATATTTTTTTGTGATTTTTTGACTATGTCTCTTATTACCCCAGCCTCCCCTACTTACTCTTTGTTAGGAACTTATTAAGGGAAAAATGGAGGGAACTCACTTTAACTATGCTACACTCCTCAAAACAGAGGGTCAAATTTTCACACACCAAGAGAGTGACAAGCAGTAAGTTTCATCGAAGGTTATCAAAAGTTAATTATAATAGAGAAATGACTGTAATCTAAACAAAAAAGTATGTTATTGCATGACAAAACACAATCTATGTAAAACCTCTCTTAACGGACACTTCCTAATAACGAACATTTTTTCAAGTAACGGTCTCTTACGTTTTTCTATATTATCCACTCTAAATATCTTAAACTCCGAATAATTGACACAGTTATTTTAACCAAAGATTTTTTTTTTCAATTGCTAGACTAAAATTCTAAACCAGCAAATAAATAGCAATTTTCCCATTAAGTTCTAGTTCTTGTTATTTCCAATTCTCTAGTTCAGAAAAGTATTTTCCTAATTCTAGAAAATATATAGTGCTTGAATATTTAAAGCAACTTCATTCACCTATTCGAGCTACATTAAAACTTAAAAAAATGTTTAACCAAGAAATCTATTCGTCTGAAAAAGAAAAAAGGAAAGAAAAAATGATTAAACAAATAGAATTTCTCTACTGCTACATGTTTTATTTATCGTTTGCCAAATTCAGTTTTTTTTTTTTTTTTAAATCATAATCTTATTTTCTAAATGATGTGTTGGAAATAAGATCTATTCTACTAAATGTATTGCGTTATAAATCATGCTAAGAGAATGACTTTTTCCTATTATTTTGGGGAGGGGCAGGAGTATGACATTTTCCTTGTAATTTGCCTGTTGCGTACGCCCAGGATTGTAATTAAGGTAACTAATGTTATTTTTCGATTCTAACCTCTTAATTCAAATACACACTATGAGTAGAATTATTATTTTCTTTTATTGAACACAGAAACTTTCTCCAGGAGGATGACAACAAAAATGTTATATGCCCATTTTTGAACTTCAAAGTTTTAGTAACACAGCAGACAAATCATATTAACTTAATACTCATAGAATCTAACAAAATGGTAATGGTAAACAATGTTATATCACAGCAAATCAAAAATTCCTTTTATTTAATGTATAATAATTGAACTCATTCCTAGGACAGGATAATGACATAAAACCTGGGGACAAACTTTAAAATGATGTACCTTGATTATTTAAATAATTAAATTTATTTAAAGGATGTTATTTTACACCTTTAAATATACGTAAAAACTTTAGTACTACAGTATAAATTTGTGGATTGTTGATGTAAAATTAAAAAAAAAAATTAAATATTTTTGAGAAACGAATAGGGACACGTCAAAAGAGGTTATTAAAAAATTTTTTTAGGAAAAAATAAATGAGTTATTGTTTTAATAAGACTAGAATAACATCGGAATAGTTATTTCTAACTATTAAAAAAAGTAAAAAAAAAAATCTCGGTCAAACAATTCTTGTGTTAGGGTCCTGGCATCTGTAAGGATTTGGAGAATCACCCATTTATTTTATTCAGTTTAAATTTAAATATTCTGCTTTCATCGTGGAAGGCAAAAAACGTTATAAGAAAGGTATCTTAAGCAGAACTAAGATAAAAAAACCAACTGACGATGGGTTCGTATTGAAAGCTTTTCCTCTAAGAAAAAGTATAGTAACATCATGCTGATAGATAACGTGCTTTTAGATTGAGTGAAGCCGTGGTCAACGAGATGCCTATAGAAACATTAACTTTTTAACTTTTTAATTTATCGTCTGCTGTTTCCATTTTATATTTTTCGCACATGTATCATGTTCTTCGATATTTCGCCGATTCCAGAGCTGTTATTTTGAAGGATGTTAAAATTTTAAATGTTGCAACAAATGATCAAATGATTAAGTGTTTAGGTAAAAAGAAATCTTTTAGTCACCTACTAGCATCCAGTGTCAAAATTTGCTCAAATTTGCTGGACAAATAAGGTGAGCCTTTTATTTTCATTCAGCATTTTAGAAGTGGTGAAAATTGGTTATCTCCCCCCCCCCCCCGCCCCGAAATTGCTTGTATAATTCAAGATCTCAAATAGAATGCCAACTACGTTTTTTTAGCTCTTTGAATAATGTCGTGCAAAACTTGATATAAAGGAAAAGAGTTTTACCCCGCTATTTATTTTGCAGCGAGCACTGAGGTTTGGCGACTGTTCACTGTTATTTTCAGTATTCGTGTAATAAGAACTTGTAAAACTATAAAATGGTAACTATTTTAATGAGCTTTGATTTTCAAAGAAGTAAAACACGAAAAATCTTTATTCTGCACCCAATTCCCTCATTCCAAATTTACTTAAGTATTGTAAGTATTTAATGATCGTTTTACGAAAAATGCGGTTTGAATTAAAAAAGCTGGAATCTTAGTGGTTTACCTCGTTTCATAATATTTTACAAAAGAAGAAATACGAAAACATAATACAGGAAGTAATTTTCTCATTTTCAAAAGAAATTTTGAATCAGAATTGTTTACGCAACCAAATGCGCCCCACCTTTTGTGTGCAAAAGATTATAATTCATTAAAATTCTCAAAAAATTCGAATTTACATTAGACTTCACCAAAGAATGTTTTCCAATTCAATCTTTCAGACGCGGTGATTATCGTAATTGGAGCAAAAACTTTTTCATACACTTTGACGATGGAGGTCGGAAATTTCAAGCAGATTTGCTGATTCACAAAGATTCCTTTGTTTGTCACAAAAGAATCGAGAATCTCAATGAGAAGGATTATAAGGTGAACACAAGTGGGTACACCCCTGTGTTCAATTTGTGAAGTAAAAACATAATTTTCCATACAAAAGAGTATTAAAGATAACAGTTACGGGAAGGTTGCCGTCAATGAACCACGTAACCGTTTTCGATTTTTTTGGAAAGGAAATCCAACTCAAATTTCACGTTAATTATAAGAACAATTTCTCGGTATATTTCCCTTTTAATAATAATATTCACTTTCGTGATAAATATACACAATAAAGAATGAAAATTAAAAATAAATATTTTAGCATGTGGTTCATTTATGGCTACCAGTTGCTACGGATGAACCATCGAGTTTCTATCGATGGACCACATTCTCAAATTGAAAAAATCAATGCGTAACTTACAAGTATTTATAACAGGTGATCAATAAACACTAAAAATAACAATAAGTTATAGAAAAATTAATTTATTTTCTAAAATGTTTTAGTTTCGGATCAGAGGAAAATCGAAAAAAAAAAAAAAAAAAAACAACAGCACTGATATAACACACAGCTGTTGTCATCACACCTCTTTCACTACTTGATATTTTCCCAACCTATGCAACACTGTTCTTAGCTAATATCTTTTTCAACCTCTTTTGGACTGTTGAGAATTTTGTTAAATCGATTTTGAAAATTTTCATTTGACGCAAGATTGTACTTGCTCTCTAAAATGTTGATCATTTTATTATTGAAATCAGAAGCTTAAGTCTCAAACTATCAGAGAATGTACTACTAATAGACTTTTTGTCTTAACTAAATCTGTGGGACATCCTATTTTTCTCAGCCTCTTGAAAGGCCAATTTCCTGAATTTTTCGGAAGTAATTCCAAAAACGTCTTCTCTAGTTTCAAAGTATGATTCGCTAATGTATATAAGTATGATTGATAATGGTAGAAATCTTTTCTGACCGATTAACAATATGATGTAATAATTTTAGCTACTTGAAGACTCTGCAGCAGACTGTTTTCAGACAAAAGAAGGTACTAAAACTGATTACGCGTCAACACAAACTCTGA
Source organism: Uloborus diversus (assembly GCF_026930045.1). Classification (NCBI taxonomy): domain Eukaryota; kingdom Metazoa; phylum Arthropoda; class Arachnida; order Araneae; family Uloboridae; genus Uloborus; species Uloborus diversus. The sequence goes on from NC_072740.1 coordinate 12,316,364, forward strand.
TACGGGAAATACCTTCGCTGTTTAGTCATAGAACCGGTTCATTGACGGCAACCTTCCCCTATAGCTTCCAGCCGGAGAGGTAAAATATACAAACTTTCATTGCAGAAATAAGACAGATAAATTGATGCATACTAATCGATAACTATATAGATAAACGGACATATAAGTAGCTAGATAGATAGATAAATGGCGTATAAGTAACTAGATAAATAGATATGTAGGTAACTAGATAGATAAATGGATCTACAGGCAACTAGATAGATAAATGGACATATAGGTAACTAGATAGATAAATAAATGTTGGCATGCTTGATTGGTGTGTTAGGTTTGTATGAGGAAGTTATGTAGCTTCGTCCTTTATGTTCGCAGCCTGAGAGATGAAATATGCAAAATTAAATTGCAGAAATAAACATATAAATAGATACATACTAATATGTAACTAGATAGATAAATTGAGATATATTTAGATGCCTGGATGGATATATAAGTAACTAGATAGATAAACAGATGGCTTACAGGTAACCAGATACATAAATACATGTCTAGGTAATAAGAAAAATTAAAATAATTATCGTGGAAATCTAAAAATCGGTATCCGCAGAAATGAGTTTTTGAGATATTTGAAGAAACACGTTTTGGATTCCCCACTAAAAATAATGAAATTTGAAATTTGATGTTTTTTCAATGTTTTATTTTAAACATAAACCAAATAAACAATCTTACACGATAAAGTTAAAGTACAATAGATGGCAAAAATGAAAAAAAAAAGAAAAGAAAACAGAAAATTTGCAGATACCGCTCTTTATTTTTCCAGTCTTTAAGAAAAATACGGTCGGCTTTAGCAACAGCACTCAAGTAATTACAAGAGAGTATGAAAACTGATGTCACCTTCTCCTAATCACCAAATGAATCTTACTTTTAAGGATTCAAAACCTTTCCATTCCTTTAACAGCGGTGTCTAACAGGGGGGGGGGGGGTCCATGGCGCAAGCTGCACCAATGAAATTTTTGGAAGGGGTTTATTTGGCAGGATTTTTGATCTCATTTTCGGGAGCCCTCATTTCGGAGGGTACTTCCCAACATTTCAGGGAGGTGCCATCCCCCTTGGGGGCACCCCTGCCTTTAAACCCATCCCCGTTCCTCCGCAGCCAAAATAAGCTGCTATATAAGGGAAGAAAACAGCATTCCTTGCAACATGTCTAAGTATGTATTAGGACTTTTCAAAATAAATTTAAACAAAAAATCAGAACTACAAAAACAACCCGCCTAACACCCTACGGTTCCAAGAACTCTTATTCAGCATCAGTAAACATTAATCTCTTGCACGGTGTTCCTTTCAGCAGCAGCACTTACAGGCAATTACAAGAAAGTATGAAAACTGATGTCACTTTCTCAGCGCGCATGGTAATTTAAGGTTTCAAAACCATGACCTTCGCAGCTAAAAACATCCGTTTATTCTCTCCAAACCTCCAAACGTATGTTTTTCTTCCGCAAGAGGTCCAACCTCTGCATACGTTCAATCAAATTAACGGAGCCCTGATCCTTTAAGAACCATCCCCATCCCTACGCAGCCAAAATAAGGTGGTATATGTTGGGAGAAGACAACTTTCCAACACATCGCCCTTGACTCCAAGCAGGCATCCTTTTTTGCTGGGAGTGTGACTCACATCACGTGAGCTAATCCACCCTTAAATGTGGGCATATAGAAGGTCGGACAAATGCAAGTGGGGTCGTGGAGAATCAAGTTTCCTGGGAAATCCAACCTTTAACCCCGGATGCCCGCTCACTTACAATGACAACGTCACCTCTTCAGCAATTTCACATCTTCAAAAGTTTTATCATATTTTGTGATCTTGCTTTCTAAGAAAAACATCTTATAACTGTGCTCAGTTTTATGGGGTTCCGTGTTTTGCTTCTTTCATACCTTGAATGAGTCTGTTCCATTCAGCATAACGGCTAGCGTTCTACTCCACAACAGAGAAATGATCGGTATGTCATTGACGGATTTAAAAAACGTGTCACTGTCAAATTATTATTTATCTTGATGAAAGGGAATTGCTTCCCATTAAACATTTTAATAGGAATGCTTTAAACGTAAAAGATTAGAAGATCCTTCACATTCTCAAGAATGGAATGCATGGGGGGGGGGATGCTTTGTCTGCTCAAAAACGAGAAAAACGTTTTCATGCATGAAAAGGATTTTTCTAGATACGGTAGACGCCGTTAAATTTAATTGGTGAACAATGGAATCAACCGCTTTAATGAATCGAACTGTCAAAAATAGGATAAAATCCAGCTTTATTAAAATTGCCACTTTATTAAATCAGCCGATTCATAGAATCAAAACTGTTTAGAACAAATGCGATTCATATAAGCGGCGGCCCCTGTATTTGGCTCTACATAACGGAATCGACACTCTCTTGACAATTAATTGGGCCCCTGATTTAAAATGAAATTGATCTTCACGTATCGGTATAAAGCAATGGCAAGCTCACAAATGTAAATGTATTTTGTCGTAGTTGGGCCATTTCACGGTATTTTGGACAAATAAAGAGTCCGTAACATGATACTTTATTTGACATAACTAATTACTTTACTCTTTGATTAGCACATGAATTTGTTTTGAGTGGAAATGAAGATATCGGTAATTTCGCGAGATTAAAATTCATCATGGAATTGCTATGATAATGCAAGCATACGTCGGCATCCCGGTTACGACATCCAAAGGCTGCAGTTTCGTCCTTATTGTAGCCTCATCAATCTGGAATAGTCAATAACCGAGCTTGAGGTAGATGTTCTCTCATTGAAACTGAGATTGTCTTCAAACAGGTAACTGGAATTAATTTATCGTACCAGCGAGAGTACACAAGAAGTGGTGCACCAATGCCGCTCAAGCGGCTCATCAGTCCGGAATAGGCAATGGTTGAGTATCCCAGACTGATGAATTCATAACAAGGACGAAACTGCAGCCTGGATTTCATAGCCGGGTTATCGGTATAAGCTTTTAGTTCTGTCTTACGCCTGACTTGAGGGTGATAATTTATAACTTATTATGACAGTGTCTAAATATTCATAGAGTAAGAAGAAAATAAAGTCTCACTTTCACAGTGAATCAGAAATGATGTCCTCGGGTAGAAAGTTACAATGGAATGTGGTAGTCAAGGTTTTTAATGTTAATTGTTGTTTTATAGTTAAAGTCAAGCTTGTTAATGTTTAAAGTAGTCAAGGTTTTTAATGCATAAAATACACCGCCAGCTCAGTTATTCCTTCCGAAGACTGCAGTTTCCTGCTTTTTAGCACTCATCAGCCCGGAATGCGAAGTAACTGAGCTGGAGGCGGAAAACCTCTTAAAGGATCCAAGAGAGTCAAACAAACTGGTAGCTAATGTAGAATCAGCACACCAGACGAGTGACCGCAGCAATGGTGCGCTTCAGCTCAAAGAATTGAACCGCTCCTTCTTCTTTGAGTTGAACCGCACCATTGCTGCGGTCACTCGTTTGGTGTGCTGATTCTACATTAGCTACCAGTTTGTATGGCTCTCTTGGCTCCTTAAGGAGGTTTTTTGCCTCCAGCTCAGCTACGTTCTGTTCCGGGCTGATGAGTGCGAAATAGCACGAAACTGCAATCCTCGAATGGAATAACTGAGCTGGCGGTGTATTTTATGTATTTCTGCTTTAGCCCTGGCTTAGGGGGTAACTTTCCGCAAAAAGGTTTTTAAGGGTTAAAGAAGACAAGGTTTTTAATATTAAGTTTTTTAACCTGCAGCCGTGGTTACCTGAAAGTCACACACTTCATCATTAAAAACATTTTCAGTTAGTTAAATTTACCTAACTTACGTTTAAATGGATGTCTAGTTGCTTGCCTGCAGGAAAAAAGATTTTTGACGTAACTGAAGTGTTTTCGCATTCAGTTAACCGCAATGCTGTACTGCCAGTATTTTGCACGGAGAAGCATGGAAAACGCCATGCAACCAAGGTGGCTGTTTCGCCTTATTCCGTGATTGCAATATACACAGTTTACGTGGGAGAACGAAACGAAAATCGGAACACTTGCAATTATTATTTAATTATCATGTACACATGGACGAATGTAAGGTATCGATCAATATAAAACAAAGTTCTTTTAAAAATTATTAAAACAAAATTGTCGATATATGGTAGTGTCCATTTTAAGTACACTAACTTAAAAATTCCTATTGAAATACCTTGTTCAAGACAACGAAAATTAGAGTGTTAAATTAGCCTAAATACCAAATCTGATTGCATTCCAGCTGTTAGATCAGATGATATTTCACAGTAAGAGCTTTATTATTTTTAACGTGCTTGTTTACACGTAGACGTTTATGAAACAAAGAAAAAAAAATATTAAAAGGAATATTTATTATTTGTTATAAGATGTAAGTTTTCGAGATGCTACAATCGAGAAATACTGTGACGGTCTTCTATTTTTACCCAAGGGGTACAATTTTACGGACTCAACAATAATATCAGTCGTTTAAAATAACATCAAAGTGTGTTTTTAAGCATAGCAAAAAAAAAATCAATAATTTTAGCTGATGAATGTGAATGCCAAAATAAACATTATTTCAGATTAATTTCCATAAAAATATAATATTGTTTTAAATTAATGTATCTCTACTCATAATTTCAAAGCTAATTTTAAAGTTCAGTTATCATGTACAATCTCATAATAACACTTACTTTTACCGTTGGTTAATTCGTAGTTTTTCATACAAAACACACACATATGAACGAGAATATATAGAAATTAAGCACTATAAACAGACATATAAAACATTTTAACTGTACGAGGTGATTTTTTTTCATATTAACAGTAAAGCAATGGATGAACCAAATGACACGAAGATGATTAAACATGATTAAATATTAATGCAAATTATGAATCTGTGATAACAAAGCAGGGGGGTTGCTGAGACAATTTTAAAGTTGATGTGCATTTCTAATTTGAAAATTACCTCTTAGAAAAATTTTATACTTTACACTCTACATCATTTCTGATTGACAGACATATTTCATGTTTCTTCAGAGTGCTAAATATGAAGTAAAAAAGGGGCGGGGAGTTTCCAGGACTGTGCAAAAACTTCGAAAAATTCAATGGTATACAGGGTGATTCGAAAAGATGGACATTATTTCGAATTGCAAAATTTCTTGCACTATACATTATAGTTCAATTCTGTGAGATATATTTGAAAGACGATGCTGTTAAGTTTTGTATACCACCACTGTTAGAGCACAATAAAACAGAACTGTGCTCTGGCGGCAGGTATTATTGACCTACTAACTGCATCAGTCGCAAGCGATGTATCTACTATGGAACAATAGATTTCTTGCATTCCTCTTCATAAGATCCCCTAATCTCACATTCTGCGATTTGTTCTTGTGAGAGTTTGAAAATATGTTGTTTACGTACCACCTCATCCCGCGGATTTGAATGACCAATGATACCGTAACGCAGCAGCGTAAAACTCATGGGACAATCGTAATCAAAAGTAGGGATGAATTAGGCTTGGTGTTTTTTGTGCAGCCAGAAGAGGGCGTATTGAATATATTCAAACTTAATGCATATAAATGACATGTAATTTACTGAATTTAAGTTCCGTATATAATACAGAAGGTGTTGCAATTTGTAATGCTGTCCATATTTTTGATTGCCCTGTACTTTTATTTTGCTTTTCACGAAGTTGGACTTATCTATAACTTCAGCCGATGCAAAGGTCATCTTTTCAGTGTAAAATTCATGTTCTTTTTTTTAATGAACAATTTCGTTCATTAGTACGCTTTGTTAGAAACCTTGTTTCCCAGAAAAAATGCTTGTAATGAAAAATAATAATAATAAGGAACATCATATTCACAATTTTATATACAGGTAAATTCGATTAGAAAATTAGATTTAATTCTTAATTATTTTTTTTATCCTTCATTTTTAAAAAGGCATTTTTCTTTAATTATCGCTTTCAGCGATTTCAAATGAATTTTGTTTCCCTTTTCGCATTTGCTGCAAATCCACAAAACAATATCTCTATTTATGGACCTAGCATTAATTTCATTTGACGTTTCATGCCATTTCACGCTCACTCCGCTATCTAAAATAATCAAGCACTTAAATCTCCTTTTTCTGCATCCAGTCCCGCCCAAATAATGCATTGACCTAAAACTCACCAACCACTCTTAAATGTTATTACCAAAACATACACTTCTCACGTAGCTGTAAAAGACATAAAAACTCTTCTATCCTCCATGCGGTATCCCTGGTGAGCATAAAACAAACGGCTGAATGTTAAAAGAATGAAAACACAGCGGGACATTTCCATTAAACCATCAAACTAATGAAAGCAAAAGAGGGATAAAAAAATTACCAGAAAAAATCAAACAACATGGGGGAAAAAAGGTCTCGATTATCTGACCTTGGCCTGAATTTTATTTATTATCAATCTCGGGCAAAATATCTTCCATCTCTATGGAACAAAGCTTTTAAAGAACAATAAAAAAAATCGCTGTTCGAACTGTGCTACCGTTGATTTCTGATTGCATAATTAAATAGTTCCCCACCCAATCGAAAACGCATGGGCGTGAGTGCTCATGTCGCTGCTGAAATTTAGCTATTTTAATAGGACGTCCGTCAATCAAGGAGAGTGTATTAAATAATGGGAATGGGTGAGTTCTTGACTGAAAAGGACCTTGATTGGAAACGTCCAGAGAACAATGTTATGATTTGTGAAGTTTAATTAATTGATTATCCGAAAGCGACAAAATGTGGAGCAGGAACGTCAGGCATTGTTTTCTGCCGTGGAAAAAGATTTCCTGTTTACGATTGATTGAACAAAAATCCTACCTTTTTTTTAGGATTTAGATTTATGTGCTAGGTTGTCCGAAGGGCTCGTAAACACTTGCCAAAAACGGAATTTTTAGCAGTTTAGAAATTTTTTGTTGTTTTTGCTATTACTTTGAAAGTAAAATTTAAACTTTTTGCAAGTGTGTAATAGCTTTTTGGACACCCTATTAATTGTAAAAGTACATGAGCTCATGACTTAATTTTTACAAACGGTTTTCCTCCCGTACAAATCAATTAATCAAAGAAAAACAATCCTAAATTTAAAAATACACTTTAAAAAATACACAAAATATATGAAAACAAAAATTTACTTGACCAACTAATAGGATTTCATAATGATGATTTGATGATTAGAGATGTCAGGAATTAGCAAAATTACGCGAGCAATGTTGCGAGGTATGTTTGGCACGTTTTGCGTGAAACAAGAAGAAGTAACCTGATTTCTTCCAACGCTTTGCTTTAATATCTATCACTTGACTTGGGGTCTTGGTTTCATGAACGAAAGTCCTTCACTCCCTTCATTTTATCTCTTCTCAATGGTTAAAATGGCAAAATCGCTCATAGAAGCTGAGATTACCTTCACATAAATAGCTAAAAGCAAATTTAGCTCACCAAGTATGTGTACTTTAATTTGAGTTTTTTAACGATATCCGCTTGTCTTACTATTCAGATTCAGAAATTATTTCATGTGACAACGTACACTATGCATTGCTGAGCGTTATAAAAATTTTAAATTAATTTCTCTTGAAGTGTTTTTCGCTTCATCAGTATTTCATAAACACTGTTGTTTTTGCTTACACAATTTCGAAGATAATTCAGATATTGAATTACTTTTAAACTTTTTAAAAATTGATTAAACAATCATCTTTATTAGAGCAGTACGCCAGTTTATTACCATGCGTAAAAGAAGAACAGTGCTGATACACACTATAAAAACCTTAATTTAATTCCTTCCTAGAAATAATCCAAAATTTCAAACGAGAAATGTGAACATAGTTAATTTGTGAAGTGTAGGTAGGTTTTTAATCTTCCAGAACAAAGAATATAAAACTTGCTATTCCATGAATTTTACGTTAATATTTTTGTTTTTCATTTAAAGAAATTTTCTTCGTGATAAAAGCATCTCATTTCATTTAACACCGATAATATATGTTAAGAAGCCAAAATTTTGTTCTCAGCAGAAATAACCTTTTTCAGAGTAAAAAAAAGTTCTAATTTATTTTGGGAAAAATTTTTTTTTAATTTCTTGAAGCAGGTAGCTTTCTTCTGAGCAAATTTAGCCATATTCAAAATTGGAAATGAGTCGAATTGTAAAATTTTATATTTTGGGAAATTTACATTAAAATCTAGAAGTTAAAAAATTGCTCAGTTTGTTTTACAAACAATTTCAGTTTATCACACATCGATTTCAAGCACAGTGACTAATACGTAGAAGGTAAGCTAAAAGAATATTAAAATTGTACGATGTAAATTTTTTTATTAAAGCTGCTTTAAGTGCACTAAATATGATCTCGAATTTCTTTTTTCTCTTCCTTCGTAACGAAAAACATCACTTATTTTAAAAATAAAATTTACAATAGTAAGATCAGGAAAGTACTATATGTTATAAATTCAAAAAGGGCAAAATTGCTAGAGTTTTTCACATGGCGTGAAAATACCCCTTGATAATTTTATAGGAGAGAAATTTTGTTTTAAAGAAGTGAAAAACACGAGAGCAATAAAGACTATTATGTGGTTACAACTGCACGAAATAGGATAAAATGGAAGACAGCGAGAAAAGAAGAGATGTATTGTTTTGATTTTTCACCTTTAGAATGTAAAAGATTTTGAGTTTCGAGAAATAAAAAAACGCATTTAAATGTAATATTTTAAAAATTCGAGTTGCTTTCTTTCCTCTTTAATTTTCCACACTTTAATTTTTTTATTTCAAATACAAAGCCCAGAAACGTAGTTAACGAAACATTTCAGGTATATTTCTGAATTTAAAACGCGTGAAATACGTTTGTAGGAAGCGTTAACAATATCTCTGAAAGTACTACTTAGATCCATGAAGCACTAAAAGAAAAGTCTGCTAAAACGAAAAGGAAATATTTTCAAAACAAAATACGTTTTATCTATTTAATATTCAATTTCTTACATTCTTTTATTTTAAATATATTTCATTTTTTTATTTGTTATTTATTTTCATTTTGTTTATTTATTTATTTATTTTTTGTTCAACTTCAGATTTCGGAAAGAGAGAAAAACAGCCAGCAGAAATTGGATTGAGCATTCTTTTGACAATTTGAGGACCTCAGTTAAAAAGAATTTGCAAGCCATTAAAAATAAATTAACTCCGTTTATCATCTCTACACAAACAAAAAGTCTATTTTCATTGTCAATAAAAACCTATTAACATTTCTTTCAGGAAAACAATCCTCAAAAAGTTCCATTCATCGAATAATTGAAATTCCAACAAGCAAAAGCTTCCACGGTGCATGACGAAATTCTCTTCTTTTTAAAATGTTACTTGAAAAATTAGCGGAACATTCTTTTTCGTAGCACGATATTGTTTAAATATTCAAGCTACCCTAGAAAGATGAGCGGCGAAGCAGGGTTGGAAAAAAAGTGTTCCATTTGGTTAAAAACACGTGAAGAATAAACTAAATTAGGTTTCACGCTCCATAAATTACGATACTAAAAGCGTTAATGGAAAAAGTGCTTCAATGAAAATGTACTTTTAATAACATATTTTGATCGTTTATGATTTTCAGGAGCAACAAGGCCAACTCAAATATAGATGGTTCACCTAAATATAACCGTTGTCCTAAAAATATTACCTGCAACTCGAAATTTTCACTTAATAACACAAGTATGCCATGGCTGAGTTCGTGATGGTGGTGACGTTACAAACATGCACAAATTATTTCATTTATTTGGGAATAAAGATTGGAAAAAAAAATCAATCTTTTTGTTGTTGTTGTTGTTGTTGCTGTTGTCGTGTCTAATGAAGTGCAGAGTAAGAAAGGTTTAGAAGCCTCCAAAGGTCTTGATGACAAGTTCTGCTAATTCTGAAGCCCTATGGCTGTAGAAGATTTCAATTGTTGGTGCTCCAAGTTGGAGGAGGGAGCGAATAATGGTCGAGCAATTAAAAACATGACCTTGAGGTTAGTTGTGAATGGGGACAGTGCTTGCAAACAAGAACGCACACATGGACGGAGAAAGGATACCTGTGCGTCCGGGCCCGAGACTAAGGGGGGGCCCAATATTTTTGAAACTAGGCGTGAAATATAGGTGTAAGCAATATGGAGGGGGCACGGAAAAGTCACTTGTGACGGGCCCCAAAATTTCTGTGCACGCCTTTGCTTGCAGATGGGAAGAACTGACTCCATTTACAACTAACCACAGATCAATCTTTCTTAACACTAGTGAAAAAGATTGAACTTAAGAAAATAAAAACTTTTTTTTATCAATAGCTGCGCGTACTTTATTTATTTACTAGCTGCGTGCCCGGCGTTGCACGGGCTACCTAAAAAATGTAAGAGCAGTCCAGTTGATGCTTTTGTAGTACACTGACACTAGTTTCTAACGCGTTAAGGAATAAATAAATGCGCGTAAAGCAAGGTTTGCAAAACACCAGTAAAACATATTTTTGCCAAAATACCTCATCAACGTTAATAATCGTTATCAATGATACAAGTTATGAGTACATTTTCAGTCAGCACAAAAGGGGAAAATATATGCATTATCAACTATAATCTTTACTCACGTTAAACTGAATTACATCTGATAGACTATATCGGAAATATTTATGCACAATAACAATCCGCTTTTTACATAAAATAGTCTACTACCCGGCGTTGCCCGGGTGTTTATTAATGCAACATACCACTCAGATAAATATTTGGATGGATTCTATCCACATGGTCGTACAAGAATTACATCAATCCGTTTTCCGGGTACAAACCCTCAAAGAACTCAAATAACTTGTAAATCACTCATTTACTTTACGACGTGCACGGTCCTCCTCGAAAATGAAAGTTATGTCATGTGACGCGTATTTAACAATCAGGCTTGAACAAAAAAAAAACAGCAAAATTTTGCTGCAGACTACGGCAAAATAATCGAAAAGTAAACAACTTAAACACCCTGATTACAGGAAAAGCCTTAAAACAAAAGCCTAATTTTATTTCTTTATATTCGAGAAAAAAAATTGCAACAGATGTTTCTTTTCAATGATTTTCTTCACGCTGTAAATTTTAATAAAAGCGTTCATCCGGAAAGTTGAGTTGAAGCACTGAATAATAATTTGAATGGAGGAAAGCCTTCGAAAAATATGGATTTTATTTTGAAATCTAAGAGTCATAATTAATAATTTTTAATTGATATCTCCGCTAATTATTATCGGAGGATTATGTTAAATAGCCAAACATGAAGACGGGAAGATGACGAATCCATCGATACCTGGTTCGATGGTCAGTTCACTGTCGTTCGGGAGAAGAAGCTTGGACATAGGTAGATAGATAGATACTCAGATTTTATATGTATAAGATTGGTAGAAAGTGGGACAGAATTTAAAATTCTAAGTCATTATTATTATTATTATAGCTTTCGCATTATCATCAAAAATAAGTGAAATATCATAGTCAAATAATTCTTCAACGATATTTGAATCACGCCATTTCATCTTTTAGCAAGTAGTATTAAAATATAATTTATTCCAAAATCAATCTCTGGATACATAAAAATTACTCAAATCACTCACTATTGCTAGATTTAAAATTAAACTTTTCCTCACAGGTGGTGATATACAAGTTTGTCTGTCACTAATTCAACACACCCCCCTGATTATTTTACTAAATCTTTGAACGTCTTCCCATCATATGGAGCCAGAACTGAGCGAAAAGTCTAGCAAATCAAATAGGGTTGTTTCCTTCAGTCAAAAGATTTTAGTCACTGAAATTTATAGAGTAAGCAAAAAAGTAACATGGAGCCAGAAAAAAACTTGTATTTTCCGAACACTTATTTTTTATTTGATGTTTTTAAATGTTCGATTCTGGAAATAAGGCGTGGTCTTTATGACGTCACAAGTGATGTATTTTGGCGCTCTAAATGTTTACGCTATACTGTCAACCTCATTGCCAGGTTATGATAATTTGCACTGTGCTCCTATGCCATTTCAGCACTTGTGATGTCATGTGCAGAAGAGTAAAAAAAAGAGTTTCAATTTGCCCACCGATTAAAATAATTGTTAAAAAATATTAAACTTTGTCAAATTATTTTAAAAACTGTCAAATCCTATGTTTTTAAGCATGCTCTTTCAGAAAAAAAGTCTTTTAAAATTTCGGAAACGTCCCCGTTGGATTAGCTAAAATAGGAAAGTTATTTTCAAATGCATCTTAATTAGAAAATGAAAAAATAAACTATTATGGAAAACATTACACTCTTTTCAAAAATGTATCACTTTTCATTGCGGATTTATTTTAATGTGCATTTTTCCATTCCACGGTTTCATAACATTACTCATTAACCATGAAACGATTCCAATTGCCCTGAAAACTTCCGGAGCTTCAGCTTCGATTAAACAGCAAAGGCAAGCCAAGAAGTAGTCACAATAATGCTGAAAAAATCCGAAAAGTAATCAAAAGAACTATGATCCCTCAGACTAGTGCCTTTTCGACCTTTCTCCAGTTTTTTCTGCCTTTGAATTATCTAATTGACATCATCCAAGGTTAATGCAATCGCCAAGGGTTACCATATTCGAAATGTAACTAAAAACGTTTCGTATTTTCAAAAGTAAGTCTTCGTGAAGACGAGAAAGTAGTTGTTTGTGTGAGTAGGACTGTCATGAAATAAAATTTAAAAGTCTTCGATGGAATTAATTGATCCGTTGTTGGATTTTATTAAACAAATAAAAATCTAATTATAACTGCTCTTTTAGGAAACATAATTCATTTTCAGCAGAAGCAGTGAGAAGCAAACAGTTAATAGTAAACTTGAAGTTTCGAGTAAAGCGCGTGCAAAATTCATACCATACGTAAAATTTCGTTGAAAAATTTTCTGAATAATGATGCATAGCCAGCGTTTTCCAGGACCATTTCTTGCTCTAAAACACATAAGAGTTTCTTCTGGTATCTGTTCTAGTTATCTTCAAATTTGAATTACGGAACGTGAATCCCTTTGCTCAGTCTTATTGCTTCTGAAGCAGACGTGAAGGATATCTCCTCTCGTGCTAAGAACAAAAGTTTGATCTGCACTTTTTACCAAAATTGAGTTAGTCACCAGGTGGTTCTTTATCACATGTTTTTACTCAAATACAACGTTTTACGGTTGTTTTTATGAAGAAAATATTGTTTAAAAAATTCTGAAAAAGTTGCATTTGAATCACGGAGGCACAAAGCTTTAAACGAGAATTTCTCATTTTGAAGTCAGTTGCAAATATGCTTTTTGCGATTAGCACCACAAACACTAGTATTGAAAAATCTTCAAAATAATGATGCACAGCAGCGTCTGCCAGCGCTACAAATACCATTTTCAATCCAAAAATAAAATCGAGTTTCTTCTACCATTCTTAATTTTATTTAATGACTTAATGTTGAAGTTTCTGCTTTAATTATTAATCAGTAACACTCAATTCTGCTCATTCCCTCACAGTAAACTTTGATTTTATTTTCGTTTATTTATTATCGAACTCCAATTCATATTTAAATAAACTTTTACATTGAATTGCAGTAGATATTTATAACGAGATTTAAATGAGTGATATCGGTTCATAAAAAACTGTTTAACGTAATGTCCCCAAAAACTCAAAAATGCGACATACAAAGCTGTTGTTAAAAAATAATAAAACTAGAAATTCGTAATGCTAGTACTGTAGCGTCTCGAAAATCCGAGTCTCAAAAGTCCGAAGTTCTGCTTAATTCGAGGTGATATATTGCTTAAGATATATTTTTTTACAGACAAAAAAAAACGTTTTAATCTGAAAATCGAATTATTTTACTATGCTTAGAACTTCCTTGGCAACATGCAATAAGGTAATAAAAAGATATTGAACTGTTGGAGATGGATTATGAGATACCGTGGAGAAAGTAAGAAGTAAGATACGAAAAATAACTTGAAATTGAAATATTGCTTTGCCTCAAAGAACGAACAAACAACTCTTTTGGAATGCACGACTGCAATTAAAAAGGGGAGTGCAAATCTTGACGTTGTACGAATTGTATAGTATACAAAATTTTACCCTTCAATGAATAACGTCTTTGTATTATGTGAGGTACATACGTAAGCTCACATATAGACACAAATGTCTAGACAAAAGTCATTAAAATTTATTCGAGGACGATCAAAGGGCATTTTTAAGTTGTCTGAAAATCTAAACACAAGTACTTATAGACATCAAGAAAAAAATTAATCAAAACTTGTTTAGGGTTGATTAAAACATGTATTTATGTTGAAATTTGAGTGAAAAAATTTTTGAGAAGACAATATTTTCTCCGATGCGTAAGGAAGTAAACAGTGCGTGCCCTTATGTAGTCCAAAGAATTTTTCGGATAGTCCGAGTTTTCAGCAATTCGAGGTGACGCAAGCCCGAATTACCTCGGATTTTCGAGACTCTAGTGTATTCTTGATGAATTTGAAACGAGAAAAAATAACAAAGTACCACTTCATTAAGGGGTAATAAGGGAAGATTGCCGTCAATGGACCGGTTCCATGACTAGACCGCGAAGATATTTCCCGTGCTAGAGTTTGTGCAGACGCGTAATCAGTTTTAGTACATTTCTTTGTCTGAAAACTGTCTATTGCAGAGTCGTCAAGCAGCTAAAATTACTTCATCATATTGTTAATCGGTCAGATAAGATTCCCACCATTATCTTACTAATTATTGAGATTTTCATTTAGTTATAACATGCTTTGAATATCAGTGATCAATTAAACGTGAACACTAACTTAAAAGGGCGCCTTTTCAAAACAATTCTCCATACTTCATTTTTCATCATGATTCGTTACAGCAGTAACATCTATAAGAATATTCAAAATAACGAAGTTGCTAGCATTGAATCGCTAGGTGTTTTCACGAATCACCTCCTGACAAAGTGGTTCATTCATGGAAAATATTGTTGTAACTTCAGCTCAATAACCTTTTAAAATTGCTCATTTGTTTTAAAATAAATATGATAATAATGAAAAAAAAAGTTTCTCAGTAATTCATAAAAAGCCTTTTACTTCATTATAATTTCAACTCAGATTTTTTTTTATAAAAGTGATAAAAAATTTAAAGCAAAATAATAGAGTTTCAAATACTTTTGTTGTTCCAGAAAAATGCAAAAATTAGTAAAATATGGCCAGTGGAAAAGTGAGACCGTGTAACGTGCTTAGTAGCTTACAGAAATGGTGGCATGGACCTTAACGAAGTTGGCCGATAATATAGAGTCCTGAAAGATACTTAAAGCAGTCGCATGGAAGACAAAAACCGGTTTGCTGCTACCTTTTAGTCACTTATTAGAAATTTATGCCCCACAGATTTAATTAAGATAAAAAAAATCTGTTAGTACTCTGGTAGTTTGAGACTTAAACTTCTGGTTTCAGTAATAAAGTGTTCAATAAGTTCTTTGACATTTTATAGAACAAGTACAATCTTGTGTCGTACGAAAATTTTCAAAATGGATTTAACAAAACTTCCAACAGTTCAAAAGAGGTTGAAAATATATTAACTAATAACGGTGTTGCACATATTGGGAAAATATCAAGCGGTGAACGAAGCGTGATGATAACAGGTGCGTGTTGTGTGAGTGCTGGGTTTTTTTTTATGTTCCTCTTATCCAAAAATAAAACATTTTAGAAAGATAATCTCTTTTTCTATAACTTATTGTTACTTGTAGTGTTTATTGATAGCCTGTTACAAATATTTGAAAGTTACGCGTTGATTTTTTTTTAATTTGAAAATGTGGTCCATCAATGGAAACTCGATTGTCCATCCATAGGAACCGGCTGCAATGAATGGATCACATGCGAAAGTACTTATTTTTAATTTTTATTCTTTAATGTGTATATTTATCATGAAAGTGAATATTGTTATTAAAAGAGAAATATACTGAGAAATTATTCCCATAATTAACGTGAAACTTGAGTTGGATTTCCTTTCAAAAAAATCGAGAACTGTTATGTGGTTCATTTGACGGAAACCTTCCCCTAATAAGGTTAAATTGTAAAAATATGATTTTTTAACCTAACTTTTTTCTTTCAAAACAATGCTAATTTCAGTTATTGATAATGTAGATGTCTAATGCAGTTTCGGCTTTTTCATTTCCTCTTTTATTTTTTCCCTCTTAAAAATTCGATCATTTTTTTCCGATTTTTGTTTTTGTTTCCATCCTTGTCTTCCCTCTTGATTTTCTTCTCTCTTAGGACATCTGTAACCGTAGTCCTCCCTTGCTTATCTGATTATATCTTGGCATCTTTATTAATCTAGTTGACTTTCATCCTTTACTATTTGCTGGGTTTTCTCAGATAAGTTTTTTTGTTCTTATTTTAAAAACTATAGAGAGAGGTTACAAGTTTTGGATACACTTGCTAAGTCGAAAGAGCCTTGTGCAGCAGGTTCTGGTCTTTCCCTTGAGGGCGCACCAATGCCTTGCTTCACGTACATTCTGTGTTTTCAATTTGCAATTTTTCTTTTTTTTTTAATTTTGTAGTATTTCATTATATCGCTATTGGGGTCTGCTTTCGCTGGATTTTTTTGTACTGTTTCAAGCAGCTTTGCGATGACATTTCAGTGAATTTTCAATTATCGTTTTTCTGTAGTAAAAGCTTTCTTCGCTATTGGAGAGAATTTTTATTTATTTATTTTTTTTCATGTGTTTAATATGTACAGTAGAGCCCCAATTATCCGCTATAAACCGGCAAGTGAAAAGCGGATAAGTTAAAATGGCAGATGATAGTGTATTATATTTTCCGTGTGAGTTCAGGATAAGCGAAAAACCTAGTGATCTTCATCAGCCTTCCTGATGTATCACACTTCCTTGCTGCCACATTTCACCAGCTCTGTAGAATCATAAAATGTTGACCACCCTAACTTATTTCTCTTGCTGCTCAGCGTATGTAATTGCTATCAAAAATTTTAACCCCCTTCTTTGTGAGATACTTTATAGGGCTTAAAAGTCTCAAGTTCTTCAACATCTTCAGCATCATATGCCGATTAAAGGGTTAACATATTTTGTCATAGCTCGAATTTAAAAATTTTAAAAAGGAATTACTATTTGAATAAATTGTTTTTATTCGTTAAAAAATGAAACTCTCCAATGGTTGATTTAATTGGGATTTTTGGCGTAAGATCCTTAATAGGCTATACTGCGCGAAACGATTGCTAAGCTGTGGAAAGAATATCCAAAAAAGGGAGTTTTGTTAAGGAGCAAAGGACATAAAACTTCTAGAATTTTGAAAAATCAGCCAAAATAAACACGTAAACGAAGTTTTAAATTTTGAGTGACGAGCAAAAAAAATATCCTAGAAACAATTTTGCGTAACATAAAAAATGTAAACAAAACATTGACAAGACAAAAAGAGGGACATAAGGACGAGAACTAAATTAATGACAAAAAGCCAATCTCCTGAAGGAAAGGGAACAATTTCGGATGTGGGGTGTCCCCTAACGAAACTCTCTAATGAATGGAAGAATAAATTTAACTAAATCTAAGTCATTCGACGCTTTTCACCCCCATCCCCTTTCAGTAAAAATTCTGCTAGCACCCTTGAGACACAGGTCTAAGGGCACGTTTTCCGCTTGAATGAATTAAGAACCAATGTCAATCACTCAGCTCTAAGAAAGCCAATATGGTAACCCTGCCAATCAGTATGAATCAAAGAAAATTTCGAACAATAAAAATCATCTCTTCCCTTGCTAATTGAAAAGCTCCAGAAGTAAGTAATAAATTTCATTCAAACGATCCAAGAGTTTATTGACTTTTTGATGAGCAGTCTTTCTAGACAAAAAAAAAGAGAAAGAGAAGGCCAATTAAACAAATGCTAAGAGAAGATACCTCCTGCTAAGGAATCATCAGGAGAAAGCGAGAGTAGTTTAAATGATGGGAAATTATGTAGAGGAAAGAAGCGATCTTCAAACACGTTGCAGCCGCTTTTACTGCATTGAAAGATCTTTAATTGTAACAGGAACTAAGTAGATGACTGTAAAAAAAACGATGCTTAAGAAGAATTAAGTTTACACTGCTGGGGTGTCGGTATTTTAACAAGCGGATATTGTTACCAGATTACATTATACCTTTAATTTTAACCAAGCTTGTGTTGAGTCAACAAAGACCTGACGATGAAATGATCTTGAATCAGATAATTGTGCTTCGCTTTCACGGTGAGGTTTTTTTTTTTTTTTTTTTTTTTTTTTTTTTTTTTTTTTTTTTTTTGACCATCCATTTTTACCTTCATGTTATTTTTTTGTCTTCCATCACAACACTTTTCTCACGAAAGTACATACAATAATGATTTTAATCTGATAGCGTGTAGTGTCAACAGCTACGAAGAAGCCCCGCCCAAAACGAGAGCCCCACTGAAATCAAAAACTCTCTCAAATTACCTCGCCCCATGGGCGCCCATATGCGAAATTTTAAGCGGGGGCTCATATATTTTCCCCATGATTTAACAGGATATTTTCCCCCATGGACACCGATTTCAGTACAAATTAGAGTTATTAAAATTTGACATTTGTAATAACCTATTCTTTAATTGGTAGAAAAGAAATGTTTTTACATTTCTGCAAAGAAAAAAGTTATTAAATAATGGAATTACTATGGTTATCACCACAGAAAGAAGTATAATAGCAGAGAAAGTATCCCCGATTGGAATCCCGAGAAAAACTCTGCAAAAACCCGTCACTTTCTTCATTTTTACGTAACAGATTTTTTTTTTTTTTTTTTTTTTTTCTCGACAATTCAGTGATGGTCATATCATTGGCGGTCGTGTAAACTTCATTTGCACAAAACATTTTTCACTTTAAAAAAACACATTCAAATAAATAACACATTCTCTTGAAATTCCCCGAAATGGCGGAATGCCACATGAAAATCAAGCAAAAACTGAAAATAGTTTCCCTAAAGGTTCTCTATAACACTTCTAGCAAGAAATTCGCTGTTTAGATCGCTTGGGGACGGTTAAATTGGTATCCGAGCTACTAAGACATGATCAGAAGAAACATTATACCGATCGGCAACAACCATGTTCTCGGTCGCAGAGCCTGATTAAAGCATGGTCCTGCAGGTCCGTGAACACGAGCACCAAAATTTTCGGGGCACCAAAATAGGGTAAACGTCGAAAGACATTTACCTTTCTTTTTTATTTTTCTTTTTTTCTTTTTTAAGAAATACTACTTTACAAATGTGCAGATTCTCTTGTGAGAGGGGCACCAAATTTCACCCCAGCACCTGGTCCCCACCTTGTTTAATCGGCTCTGCTCGACAGGATCCAAACTCTGGTACAATAAGAGAGGTAAGGTGGTAATGAGCACGGTCCATAGCACGGAATCCTTGCTCTTTTCCATCTGTATCAGTTTAGAACAGCAAACTTAGCTTTAACGTAAAAGTGAGGTATTAGAAGCATGCCACCCAAAAATTCCATTCCTCTTACTCCTTTAAGTAGTTCAAAGAATCGAAGTCAATGTCGATGCAACTGTTCAGACTGACTATGCAAAATAAAGATTTCGTCTATTTCAGCTCGAACAATTAATGCCTGAAGGTATTTTCATGTTCCCACACATCTCATTATCTATTTCTTAAGATTCTAAAACGACTTATTAGAACGCGTGTGGACGGAATAATAATGACAAATATTTCACGGTGAATTTTTAAATGTGCGTTTCCCATACTTAACATAAAGGGAAAAAAGTATCAGAAGAATGAAAACTAATAAAAATGCAAAGAGGTAGGAAGAAAGATAACCGGACGATTTGGTTGAAGAAAAAAAGGATTTATTATCGGAGTAAAACGTTGACTGGAGTTTTACGATCTTGAGGATAATCATCTGTCATTTCTTGTGACTATGATTCTTCAGACAAGGCACCAGCTTTTCATTCTTCTTAATCTACGATACCTTTTTATTGTAAGTCTACAATTCGCTGTCACAGCAATGAATCGATGCGTTTATTGAACTCTCATCTGAAGAGGTATTCACATTTTAGTTAAACTATGGATAATCTGGCTAAATGCACTTTTGATTCAAATTTGTTTGTCAGAATCAATTCCCATTTATGAAATTTTGTGTGTACCATATCACTAAGATCAAGCTCATTTCAAACAGTTTGAGAAAATTTACTTTTTTGAACCTTGTGCGTTTCAGAAAATTACATAATATATATATATATATATATATATATATATATATATATATATATATATATATATATATATATATATATATATATATATATATATATATATATATATATATATATATATATATATATATATATATATATATATGGATGTATGTTTGTGGGTATGTGTGTATGTTCCTTATACAAATCCACAGTTTTTGTCGGATTTCTTCCAAATTTGGCACAAAGGTAAATTGTTGCTCAGTCAGGAATTCATATAGGCGGGTTTTTGGAATTTTAAAAACACCCAAAGAGTTCTAATTTCAAATTTTGAGTCATAAAATTGTTCTTTTCAGCACGAACTAATTTTTGTATAGTTATTAATTTAGTCTAAATGAAAAGCCCGTAAAAAACTGACCTAGATGAAGTTTCTTCAAAGATTGACTTTAATCGTTAAATTTGTGAACCTTGGTTCAAAGCAAATGGAAACGGTTATCAACGTATAACCACCAGGAGCTATTTTAAATGCAAATAACACAAAACGTATCTTAAACGATGGCCGTCAATGCCGTTTAGCGATGAGCGTTGGAGCATGTTTGGCGAGAAAGCCATAGATATAATAAATGATGCTGTACATCGTTTCTTAAACTGCGCCCAACGAGGCCCCAGGGGTCCATTGATGCTACTCATGGTGCTACTTATTTTGAATGCTACCGTTTAATTATAATTTTTAAGTATTGTTTAATTATAAAATCCGCAACAGTAAGGCTTCGTGTAATTTTTGATCCGTGTTTATCCCGTTAATAGCAGGAAAATACAATCATGAGTAAGGTAATAGTATTGCATTCAATATTGTCGTACAATCTTCGACTGTTTCAACATTAGACTACTTTTATTAAAACCACATCTATTTCATCCTTGAAACTGAAATTTTGTTTAATGTTCTATGATCCTTATCAAACCAATTTGCAATTTGTAAATTTTCTTTATACTATTGCTTTATTTACGTCGAATCTTTAAGTAATTCGATTCAACTATATCGGTATTTGTGAACCTTGGTTCAAAGCAAACGAAAATGGCTAACAACATATAACCACCAGGAGATATTTTAAATGCAATCAATACAAAAAGTATCCTCAACAATGGCTGTTAATGTCGATTAGCGACAAACGTATAGCATGTTTGGCAAGAAAGCCGAACGAAAAAGAAATGCTGTCTTTCAGTAGTTCTTAAAATGCACTCTGCTAAGACACAGGGGTGCATGGAAATCACCATCGGTGTTTCCTCTTCAATTTGCTTACGCATTTCGCTAATAAGTTTTCAAGTAATAATACCGTAACAGTAAACGAAATTTTGATCTGTATTTTCTATACATAAACAGCACAGAAAACAACAAAATGAGATAGGTATTATCGAAGTACAATCTTCAACAGTTTTACAATTACAATACTAAATTTATATTGAAACGACATCATTGTATCGGAAATATAATTTAGTATGTATTATCCTTAAACAAATCAATATGTATATGTTATTTATACTATTCCATGATTTATCTAATTCAGTTGACCTAAGTTTCGCAGAAATCGCTCCAGGTTATCAGAGACCAGGGGTAAAAATACTAATATGGCTAATGAATTGCAAAATAATCATTTTTGTGCATAGTAGCGCAGATTTAATTTATCTTTCAAGGGGGAGGGGGATAGTCATGGGGCTCATTACATGTACATAAACTATCATACTAGGATTGCAAATGTGTGGTAGAGTAAAAGACTGTGTACTCTTAATTCAAAAGAACGAAAAAATAACTCTTAAAAAGAGTGAAATCTATTGCGGGTGCATTCATTCTTTCTGAGTGCTAGCTTTATTGAAAACAGACGCTTTACGAAAAAACCAAGACTAAAATTCGTCCTTATTCGCGTGAAATTCGGAAAAAATCCTTTTGATGAGCGAAAAATAAAAACATTCTTTAAAAGAAGGACTCAAAAGCATTTTCATTGGTTCGATTCTGTCACGTGATTTTGTTTAGGGAGAATCTTCTATACCTCCACGTTCGGCTTAACTAACGTTGGTCGCGAATACCAAGTGCATGTCGCTATCTAAATGTCTTCATTTAATGAATTTAAACAATATTTGTTGCCGAATGAGATTTCTGAAGGAAATGCACAAAAACTACATGGTAAGTGCGAAGAATTTTCTTTTTTATTAAAACTTGTAACTGTTAATATGTCTTGAACTGCTCGTATATCGTTACAAATCACCCACGTGGTTACGGCGAACTTTTTGTAACTTTTTCTTCCAAATTAATGAAACTTTCATCAACAATTTTGTTTCGGTCATCGAATCAAAAATATGACATTTGAAACAGTCGTTACCATCTTTGGTGTGTGTGTGTGTACTGTATATATATTTTAGGCAGGTGTTACAGACCCGACCATGCGCAAATCTATAGGTCGGATACCGAATCCGCTCCCGATGGTCGGAGCTCCAACCACTGCATAATTTTAAATTAATCAAATATTGTTTTTGTGTATAATAAACTTTAAAGAGTATCATGAACTTTGTATATTACACTCATTCATGTGTAACGGGCCATTCATTAATTAAGTAAGGGTCCTGAGAGGGAGGGGGTTAAAAATTCTCTACATACCCTTGCTTGGAGAGGGGGGGAGGGGTTAGATCCATTCTTACGTAATATTTTCCAAGCTGATATTTTCTATAGAAATCCGCGGTCAAGTGGTTTGGCAAATATTATATTTCATTTGCTTCAGGAAGATAAAAGTATGTATTATAGGATGAGCTGTTTTTTACTTGTGTTTCAAAGAATGAAACGTGTAAAATATAATAAAAGAATCGCACTGTGTTTTGCATGTCTTATTTTTAATTATTATCGCATTATATACAAAAATTATTTGTCGAAAAAATATTCGGTCTAGATTCCTTACAGTTAACACTTCTTTACTCAAAAATGTTTAAAAAAAATAATGATAGTTAATTTAAGAACGATCCCAGTGATGCAATATTTGTTATTTTATTATTGTGAAGAAAAAAAAAAGAATCTTACGTAAGATGGGGGGGAGTCTTACATACCATTACATAGGGGGCAGGGAAGGTCAAAAATTGCCAAAATTGTCCTTACGTAATTAATGAATGGCCCCGAAGAAACAAAATTGAATTCAAACGTATCTTGTCACAATTTATGAGTGACTTTTTAAATTAATTTGGACTGATGTAACTTTTAAAACATTATTAATGTTAAAAGGCACACCGAGAATATAAATATAGAGTTTCAAAATTTTAAATCTATTTTTTTGGAACTGTGTGGGTTTTTTAATTTTTTTTTCAATCTTTAGATTGGGAATTGTACGTAATATTGCACATGGGTGATTTGTAACGATATACGAGTAGTTCAAGAAATATTACCAGTTAAAGTTTTAATAAAAAAGAAAATTCTTGGTACTTACCATACAGTTTTTGTGCATCCTCTTCGGAAACACTAAAAACAGTTTTTTTTCCCTTTTTTTAACTTAAAAACTATTTTTTTTTCAAATGAAATAACAGTTTTAAATTCAAATACACAGTATAAGCACATGAAAACACGTTTAAAAAACAATTTCACCAAATGAGAGTGAAATGATTTTACCTACTTTATTCTAAACGAGCTGATGTGTGCATCACATGACTTCTTTTTACTCCAATTTAATGTCATTTTCTCATTATTGGCAGTTTTAATATGATTCAATAGTTTACTCTCTAAATATCACCAACAGTGGCCAAATTGAAACCAGATTAAAATAAAAATAAAAAAAATCGTCGCCAAGTTGGCGAAAAAACTTGGCGACCAAAAGCTTGGCGATACGTCACCAAGTGTTTACCAAATTATAACACCACTTAAGTTTGCATTGATATTAACAATGATTTCCCCCCAAAAAGGTGCAAAAGACCCCCTTAGGAACATCCGAAAGCAACCAAAAAGGGAGGTGCACAACTAGACCCCACTACGAGTCTATGTACCAAATTTCAACTTTCTAGGACATACCATTTTTGAGTTATGCGAGATACATACGCACATACGCACATACGCACATACACACATACGCACATACATACAGACGTCACGAGAAAAGTCGTTGTAATTACCTCGGTGATGGTCAAAATGGATATTTCGCGTGTCTATACATTCTTAGGCACTTTTCCGCATGTGGTCGAATCGAAAAAAAAACTCAACATTCATTTGGGGGTGAGCAAAATGGAAATTAAGGGCGATTTTTGAGTGAAAATTTTTTCGCGAATACAATACTTCCTTTTTTGTAAAAGGAAGTAAAAAGAGTGAAATAGTGGCTTTCCAAAACGGAAAGCAGCCACTCATTTAGGATATTAATTTAGTCTTAAACGAGCTGATGTGTGCATCACATGACTTCCTTTTACACCAATTTAATGCTATTTCCCTATTATTGCAATTTTAATGGGATTCTCTCTCTAACTCTTTAAATATCACTAGCAATGGCCACATTGAAAGCAGATTTAAAAAAAAAAAGAAAAATCGCCAAATTTTTCGCCAAGTTGGCGACAAAACTTGGCAACCAAAAGACTGGCGATATATCGCCAAGTGACCGCCAAATTATAACACCACTTGAGTTTGCATCGAAATTAACAATGATTTCCCCCCAAAAAGGTGCAAAAGACCCCTTTAGAAACACCCGAATGCAACCAAAATAGGAGGTGCACAACTAGACCCCACTACGAGTCTATGTACCAAATTTCAACTTTCTAGGACATACCATTTTTGAGTTATGCGAGATACATACGCACATACGCACATACGCACATACACACATACGCACATACATACAGACGTCACGAGAAAAGTCGTTGTAATTACCTCGGTGATGGTCAAAATGGATATTTCGCGTGTCTATACATTCTTAGGCACTTTTCCGCATGTGGTCGAATCGAAAAAAAAACTCAACATTCCTTTGGGGGTGAGCAAAATGGAAATTAAGGGCGATTTTTGAGTGAAAATTTTTTCGCGAATACAATACTTCCTTTTTTGTAAAAGGAAGTAAAAAGAGTGAAAAACACTTATCAAAAGGGAGTGAAATTAGCTTATCCAAAAGGAGTGAAAATAACCGCTCCGCAAAAGGAATGAAATTCACTACTATAAGGAAAGTGCGTTTTCAATACTGGAAAGGAGTGAAAATTTACTCAGTCTGAGTTAAAATCGTTGGAATTTTTTAAGAGAGTGCACCTTTAGACTCGAAACCACACGAAAATTTAATGCGGTGGAATTCATAGTTTTAGAAGGGTAAAAGTGTAAAGTTTTAAAAATATAAAGAAATATTAATTTACATTTAAACATTCAAAATGCATAAAATGTCTCCATTTTTTACGTAAACAAATTTCTTAATCGTTTAAAATTTTATATTACTTTAACGCTCGTAGCAATAGTACACCTGAAGCGTCTTCGTGA